>NC_133341.1:48851023-49123523 GCF_030506205.2 Paramisgurnus dabryanus
AAGTCTGAGGCTGTCGTCTCTCTAGGAAGAGAGAATAACAGCCGTAAGACCGTGCTCGTTTGCGCTATCAGCATCGTAGCGGAGAAACTGAGGTGGGCTGCGAGCGAATTTGGCAGAAAGGTGTTAGAGACACCGTACAGTCGTGGGGTGTCAATACACAGTATATGGCCAAACCGGGGTTTTTTCGGCAAGCGTCGATAGAATTATGGACAGCGGGCCGTGTGTGCGTATTACTGATTGCTTGTCAGTAAGGCGATAAAGTGTTTAGAGACACCGTACAACCGTGGGTGTCAATACACAGTATAGTAAGCACGGAAATTTCTCTTTTTAGAGGAATTAAATACCGTTCGCCACTATAGTGAGGTCGCATAACCGACAGTATTACACAGTATGTTTGGATAAACAGCACACAGAAAACATTTCAGGGCAGTCCAGCCGAGGCGCGACTTAACCCTTTCTCCCAGACAGTTTCGTTCTCTGTTGCTGCAGCTGTGCTGCGGAGACCAGAGCTCAGCCGTTCAGGTGCACAAGCCTCAGTAGTGACGGTGACCGAACGGCTCACGGAGCAGAGCAGTATGTCTAGGTGGTTTAATATCAGACTGAACCCATCGCAGAGAGGAAGTCTGCCATGAGGCCCGCGGTTTTGCCGTTTATTAAAAGGGCAGAAAAACTGGGTATATAAGAATGTACCAATATTCAGCTCACTGATATAGGACGGGACTGAATAAAGGGAGGTATTCGGGCCTCAGTATATTATAAACAAATTCGTTCTGCCTCTGATTCCATCTAAACCAGAGAGAAATGACCGGGCAGACGAACAGTGAGTGAGCTATCCGAAGTGAGACAGGCTCAGGCCAGTAAAGCTCTATAATAAGTGTTTAAGCGCTCCAATAGAGGCGTGTCCGCCTTATCGAGCAGACGAATGAGATCGTGCCGCTCCAGGAGGGGAGGGGCATGAAGCTCTCTTATAATGAGTGTTCTTGGTGCTCCAATAGCGGCCAATCCGCCCTATCGAGCAGACGAATGAGATCGCGCCGCTCCGGGAGGGGAGGGGCATGAAGCTCTGTAATCGTTGAACACTAGACAGCTGCATTTAGAGGCAGCGAGCCGTAATACTGCGTGCTAACTAAGCCGTTAAGAGACCTCACCACTGTGGGGAAAGGAGCGAGGGACTCCGCGAGCGTGGAGCACGAGTGGCTGTGCTATGACAGAGAACAGGCAAGGCAAGGCAAGGCAATTTTATTTATATAGCACGTTTCGGCAGTGGTGCGATTCAAGGGGCAGACCGCCCGTGTTTGCTTGTCTTGTGCATCCAGTTCTACGGTTCCCCGCTTGTTCATCTCAACAAGAGAGGAACGGCAGAGGGGAGCAGCAACACAGACAGAACAGCAATGCGTCGTATGAATGGTATCACCCGATGCACTCGGGGGATTAATATATGTGCCAGAGATCTCGCCACTGAATGTGAGAGGAGCGAAGGGACTCTGCAAGCATGAACGGTTGCGGTGTGACAGAACACAGGGGGGGTTAGTCCGTGTGTGCTTGTCTATGCATCCATCTAGTCTCATGGCTCGCCGTGTGTTCATCCCGGCGAGAGAGGAACAGCAGGGGGAGCACGAAACATGGATAAGACAACCAAAGCATAAGCGCGGTCCCGGCGTGGGAGGTGCCAGACCGGTAACGCGCTCGGAGGAAATTCATAGCAGAGAGGCTCACCGAGCCGCTGTGCTGGACGCTATTACAACAGCGCCTGCTCTTTAAGCTTATAGCTTTATATTAAAAATATTGATCTTACCGGGCGGCCCCAGGGGAGACCTCGTCAGGCATGTGTCCGCTGCACAGGGCTCGTACCACGGCAAGCGAAGGCTATCTTCGGTTCTCGGCCGGAAAGCGGCAGGGGAAGACGCTAGACCTGGACTCTGCTATCTTCGGTTCTCAGCCGGAAAACGGCAGGGGAAGACGCTAGGCCTGGACTCCGCTGCAGGGCTTTTGTCAACGGCGAGGTAAGGCTTCTTCTTTTTCTTCGGAGCAGTGAGAGGTTCGCGCTGAAGGAGAAAATAATGAGCTCCTGACGATTGAACCGCGCTTATATAAGGACGTGTGCATCCCGCGCGCGGGTTCAAACGTCATTGGTCTGTACTTTGTACAGACGTTAACCAATAGGCTTCAGTCACGGAGTAAACAGGAGTTTCCCCCATAGCGTCAGCTAACTGACGCAATGCGAAGTGAACCGTATTGAAAGGGAACCAGGTTTGACACCCCTAAACTAATCTACTAAGTTGAAGCACCTCTAGATTTTATCACAGCATGCAATCTAAATGAGTAAGACTAAGTCAGTTTTGCAGATCTTGACTTGACACAGCCCTCTTTTATATCTGGACTCTGGCTGGCTCATTTCAAAACCCTGATCTTGTTTTGGAGATTTAAGCCCCAGTTATAGCTGAAGAAATGCAGCCACAAAGCATGATGCTGCCACCTCCATACTTTACTGTGGGCATGGTGTTCTTTTGGTGATGTGCTGTTTTTTTTCTGCACCAAACATATCTTTTGGTGTTATGGCCAAATATGAACTTTAGTCTAATCAGACTATTATACATTATTCCACATGGCTTTGGGAAATATACATATTTTTTTACAAACTTTAGATGGGCTTGGATTTCTTGGGTTAATAAAGGCTCATATCCCAAACATGTAGAATTCGGGGGATTATTGTCGCATGCAGGGGAAACCAGTACTTGCCAGATATTGTTGCAATTCTTTTAATGTTGCTGTAGGCCTCTTGGCAGCCTCCCTTGCCAGTTTTGTCCCTGTTTTCTCATTAATTTTAGGTGGATGTCCAGGTCTTAGTAATGTCACTGTTGTGCCATATTTTCTTGACTTGTTGATTGTTGTTTTTATAGCAGTGGTTTTCCAAAGTTTAGTTTTTTCATTTTTCCCCCTAAATGATTCCTATTGATATTCACTTTATTATACAAGTTGCAATTACAAAATAAAGGTGCTTATGCAAATTGTCTGTTTTTTCTTAGGTTTATATGGGATCTCCTAAAACGAGTGGATGAGAGTGTTGTGATATCAGATGTGTGTGACATCATTCATGACCACTCTGAGAAGTATTTCTCCGTCTACACCGACTATGTCCGAAACCAGCAGTACCAAGAAAAGACCTACAGCAGTCTGATGTGAGTCAAATGCCTTTACCCACACTTCAACAGCTGTCTTCAAAAAACAAACAAAACAAATTAGTTTTCTAAAAAAAAATGGAGTGATTAATCGCATACAAAATAAAAGTTATTTGTTGCATACACTCTAAAAAACAAACGGTGCTATATAGCACCAAAACAGTTGCTTTGGATCGTAACGATAGAAGAACCATTTTTAGTGCCATATAGCACCGGTGAAGAACCAGTGAAGCACCAGTGAAGCACCAGTGAAGCACCAGTGAAGCACCAGTGAAGCACCTGTGTAGAACCATATAGTGCTATGTAGAACCATATGTGGTGCTATATGGCCCCTATATGGTTCTACACTGGTGCTTCACTGGTGCTTCACTGGTGCTTCACTGGTGCTTCACCGGTGCTATACCGGTGCTATATGGCACTAAAATGGTTCTTCTATCGTTACGATCCAAAGCAATTGTTTTGGTGCTATATAGCACCGTTTGTTTTTTTAGAGTGTACCATATGAGTGTAATTATTATGTATATATAAATACATACACATTCATGTATGTATTTAAGAAACATTTACATATATATACATTTGTTTCTATTTTTATTATATCTTAATAAAAAAAATGATATATAAATACACATTTTCTGAAATGTATATGTGTGTGTGTGTGTTTAAATATACATAATAATTGCGCACACATATATTAAATTTACTTTTATTTGTATGCGATTAATCTTTGCTTAGCACAAAAAAAGTACAAATAGTGTGATCCCTTCAAAAAGTACTTTGTTAGTTCAGTACATAATACAGTATAATGCTGTCAGATTTTGTGTCATTTTCATACTTCTTGGTTCTGTTGGTCTAAAATACATCAAAGAATGACATAATATTATATTGCATGCTCAATAACATATTACAATAAAGTCCAAAGTAATACATGTAGCGTTGCAGTATGGGTCATATACAATATGTGTCTATTTGGTGATAACAGGGAAAATAACAAAGGTTTTTCAGTTGTCATGAAGAGGTTGGAGTCGTCTCCACTCTGCAAACGTCTGCCCTTCACCTCTTTCATGCTCCTACCATTCCAGCGAATTACACGCATCAAAATACTTATACAGGTGACACACACACACACATACAGTCTGTGTTTTTCACTTTTCTTGAAAAATATGAAATATATGTGAAGATAATAGTGTTTGGTTCAAATGCAATCTTTTATAGAGTATTCTTAAGAGGACCGCAAAGGGAACTAAAGAGGAGGAAACTGCTACCAAAGCTCTGGCTTCAGTGTCTGAGGTAAAATTCAGCAGTAATGTACAAAATGCCATTCTCTATTGTAAATAGTCATGGCTATATCGTCTTCAAAAGTAATTCATATTACTTATATTCTGTGAAATTGTTACATTCATTCTTTTACCAGGCCAACATTCATTACATTTTGCTTTTTGTAGCTCATCAAACAGGCAAACTCACAAGTGGGCCAAATGAAACAGATGGAGGAACTTTTTCACATCTCTAACATGCTGGAGTTTGATAAACTCAAGGTCTGTAATTGCGTAATTTTTCCAAACATTATATTCGTCAAACTAAACACTCACACTTAAAAGTAAAGTTTACAAAAATGTCATAAAAGTACATTTCACATTCTTTGATTCTTCTAAAAAATATTGAAAAGAACCTCATGTGCTTAACTTAGTGGTTCTCAAACTTTTCAGCTTGCGCTGAAGGGTGTAGGGTGCATCCCTTCTGTGCCCCAGAAAATTCATGTCAAAACAATTTCAAACTAGCCTTATTTTTCTGTTTTTTAATTATACAGAATTCATAATAAATAAATAATGTTAAATTAATTGAATTAAAGATGATAATGTTAAACTAATTACAATAAATTAATATGTTTCATAATATGTCAAAACTGGGTCTCGCCTGCTGCCATATCTCCCTTCGCCATCTCACACTGTATTATCAAAAATATACCATAAGCCACAGTATGTGATTTAGCAGAACTAACATAACATTATCAGAACAGGCAAATCTGTTAATTAAAAGGGGTTTCCACAAATGTTATGTTTGGATTCTGGCAGAAATATGTATTTGCAGAAAAGCATAACAAAATAACAATAATTAACATTTCTTTACTGTTCACAGGCCATCCCAATTGTCTCTAAAACACGTTGTCTAGAGAAACAAGGAGAACTACAAGAGCTGAGCAAAAGAGGGTCTCTCTTCAGTATCCGTAACAAATACACTCCTATATACATGTTTCTCTTCAATGATCTCCTCCTTATCACCACTAAGAAAAGGTTAGAAAATGCTGGTTCTGTGATTAAACTAATTGGCTTAACACTAGACAATTTTATAGGCTCCTGTCATCATGGCCTATTTTTAGGTCTTCTCAATTTATTTCCCCTTATGGTTAGCATGCATTACATTGCAATAAATGCAAGGCATAAATGGTCCAATTCACGTTTTTAAATTTTCTTTGGTGTGTAAGTGTGTATTAGTACATGTTAACAATATGCAAAAGTTACATACCCCAAAGTAAACAATGGCACGAGTTATCGTCTCCAACGTAAATCCGTTTTCTTGGACTACAACAAACACACAGATTGTGGGTAACAGTTTACTTTCCGGGATTGGTGATGTAATATCATAATTCCTCCTGCTTCAAACTCAGCCTTTAAGTTAACTCCTGTTACCATTGCATTGTGACCGTATCTTTCAAACATGGTAAGGAGCGTAACATTTCCAGCTGATGTCAGAGGTATTCAGACCAATCACAACGTACAGATTGGCTGACCAATCAGGGACACAGCGCTTTTCAAATCGATGAGTTTTTTTTACAAAATCCGTGCTACTGGAGCTACACAAATGTACAGTATGTGGAGAATAATGTGTGTTTTTTAACTATAAACCATGCGAACACATTGTATTATACCAATTACACAAAATAACAATGTTTTTAAGCAATGAAATAGGTGCCCTTTAATGCCCTTCTCTTTTTCTGTTATCAGTGGCAGTTCAGACCGGTTTGTGGTCATTGATCATGCTCATCGATCTTTGATCCAGGTGCATCCTACAGAAACCAGGCTTGGGCCACAACTGGATAACTCTTTTTGTCTCACTCTTCTTGAAAACCATCAGGGTAAAAACTGTGAACGACTGCTCAAGGCTAACACGGAGTAAGATACAGTCAACAGTGTCATTCATCTGTCTTATGTAGAATTGTATACTGTTATACAGAATTCTGTGCAGTAGACTGTCAATTTATTACAATATACTTCCTACTATCAAGCATTGCAATATTTATACATTGCATAAAATATTTTACTTTGAGTTAAGGTGAAAATAGTGAGGATATTTCTTTTGGTTGATTTATCACCTAAAAGGGCAAGTTAAGCACACTGTATTGTGAGAAACAGAATCCCACAAAATATGTCCTGCTGTAAACTGCACATTTTGCAAATACATCATTGAATGAAGTTGAATTGTAACCTAAACACAAATGGAAATAATCCATAATATCTAGCACAGGGTTTTCCAACCTAAAATATCGAACCTTCGAATAAATGTAATTATCTGTATTTCATATCTTTATCACCATTTTTATCAGGTCAGATATGCACAGGTGGATGGCTGCTTTTCCTTCTATTAATGCAGAACCTGCAGAGGAGAAAATTTATGAAGACTGGGGTGAGTTTAATTTTACCAGAAAACACTGTTAAACATTTTCAATTTTAAGATTTACTTCCAAATCCATTATTACTTGGCCTTATTTCGTGGTTTTTCCATCACATTTACCATAATAAATTGAAAGTGGACAAATCTTGAAAAACTGATTTTTTTCATGTTTAAGTGCTATAATTTAATCCCCATTGCTATAATAAATTATCTGTGGGGGATTTTAAACTAAAACTTAACATATGCCCTCTGTCTGGGGACACTAGAGTCTTTAAGATATAAAATAAATCTTGTGAAATATCCACTTTAACAGGACATCCAAGCTAGTCTGTTACATATATGGTGACCAGTGACAGGTTTTTAATTCTGACCATAATACTTATTCATTTAGATGACTGTTTTATCCAAAGCGACTTACAATTGCTATATATGTCAGAGGTCGCACGGGGTTAAGTGTCTTGCTCAGGGACACAATGGTGTGTCACAGTGGATTTGAACCCGGGTCTCTCACACCAAAGGTGTGCGTTTTATCCACTCCGCCATCACCCCCCCTCCAACCCATAATAATAATAATAATAATAATACATTTTATTAATTCATTGTTTGTTCATTTGAAAAACACTAGGATTTGAAATGGCATGAGGTTAACCAGAAGGCAGAATTATCCCTTTCAATAGCTAAGTCAATTTGCACAAATTTCTCCAATATTCTTAATATACTGCTTTATGCTTCTCTGTGTGTGAATCAGACTGTCCTCAGGTTCAGTGCATCAGTCAGTATGTGGCAAAACAAGTGGACGAGCTTAGCTTGGAGCCATCTGATGTCATCAACATACTGCGCAAAACAAATGAAGGTAGTAAAACAAAATTAACATTCATAGATTTGTTAAATATTTAAGTATATTAGCACTTTCCAGTTTGTTTACCTAATGCTTGTTTTTTCACACTGTTGCTTAAGGATGGTATGAAGGAATGCGTCTATCAGACAGACAGAAGGGCTGGTTTCCATCAGATAACGTTTCAGAAGTAACCACAGATCACCAGAGACGACGCAACATCAGAGAACAGTACCAAATAGCACAAGCCATCAACCAAAACACTTAAAAGTTGACCCTCACTAACTTATCTTAAGACCCCAAAATGGCTATGCAAATAAAGATTTGTGTGGGGGGGTTCCTTGCACATATTTACTATTGAAACAAACTGTAAGAGCGAGACATACTGAAAGGCTTATACATTTTTAATTACCAATTGCCACTAACTTATGCAACAGACCAACAAAAACACATGAATTCTTATTTGCTCTTCATTTTCCCCCAATATCACTTAACACCAACAATAGTATTTAGATTATCCCTTTGCTGGTGTAACAAACGGTTTAGAAAACCAATCTGAATAAGCTCTATAAACTTCAAGACTGAAAATAAGAAAATGTCCAGGAGCAGGAGGCATTAATCATTTTAAACAAAACTTTTATTGAACATCTGTAGTGTCATCACAGCATAAGGTGACTTAGCAGGACAAGCCCCTTCCATTGGGCTGTCAGGTTCCACCTTTAGCTCCATAGCAGTAGTACGGTCAGTAGTACTTTTTATTGCTAAATTAAGCCAATAAAAGAATTAGAAATGAAACATCTGCGAATAAATCTTAGATATGCATTTATCAATCACAACCTATGGCAAAAGATTTACAAATACACATACATACAGTATTTATATACACGTGTGTGCGTGTTTAGTGCATGTGACGTTTTCTTGTAAATTAGCTTTTTTAATCAGGGTCACATTGTTTAGGTTGAGTAATATCACTTGGCAATGAAGAGGTTATTAAACAGTAATTGAAAATTACCTATTTTTCACTGAAAAAATCTATCATTATTCTAACGTTTGGTAAACCGCCTTTCCCCAGGGTTAAAAATTCTTGCACAGTGGCATTTGCGTGCCATGGTTAATTTAATTCCTCTTACGTGTACTTAAAAAAAAAAACAACAAAAAAAATTATATTATATTATATTATATTATATTATATTATATTATATTATATTATATTATATTATATTATATTATATTATATTATATTATATATATATATATATATATATATATATATATATATATATATATATATATATATATATATATATATATATATATATATAAAACTATTCATATTTAATTTAGACGCGCGCACACACACGTATATGTATAAATTTAGACACACCCCTTTACCTTTAATGGTGTCATCCCCCAACTGGCAGGGAAAGCCTTTTTTCACCTGTAAGGAAATCAATACATGGACTAATCTAATCTGTACACAAGATTAAGCATTTCATTGAACCTGAAACTCAACTCCTTTAGATGAACCTAGCACAATGAAGGCATTACAAGAATGTGCATTATATTTTTAACAATAGCAGTTCTAAGCAAGTGCAAGTTTTGAACATTAACAGAATGTTACGATAATAATTTCCTACATATAATAATCTATACTAACCCATTTTAGAATTACGGTTTAAAATCTGGAAATTACTCCTAGTGAAAGAATCATACATCAAGCACTGAGAACTCTATAGAGCATGTACTGGGTTATCTTGTGATTAAAGGACTACAGCTTCACAGCCCCAGTCTCCTCCACTTAGAGGCTATCATTAAGTTGTTCAGATAATAAAATTAGCGTTTTATGAGCATATTCAAAGATATCTACTATTAATAAGACCAGTCACTTCTATTGACATGAATGGAGGAGTTCACAAGGGTCAACATGGTCGCTCTGGTCCTGCCTTCCAGTAAAGAGAGCCAAACAATAAAGAATCCTCTGGTGAAGTGACATTGTGAATGCATGTTATCTGACAGGTCTTGCTTTTGCAAACATGGCGACGCAGTGTCATGACTTCATGAAAAGATTTTGGCATGTTTGTTATGTTGCTTACCTCGTTCTTCAAGATGCCTTATGTATGAAGTGGTTTTCTGTGCACGAGACTGTGGTATGGAAGAATGGGATGGTAGATAGATTGTAAGTGTTCGATTTCCATTTACTGGGTGAACACAGGCAAGAGGAACTCTGAACCACAGAAAAAGAGAAGATTGACTGCAAATATTTAATGTAACTCAAAAAGACATTTTCTCTCAAACTACAAAGATGTTTAAACTTCAATCTGTAAAAGGTTTACTTTTTTAACTGGCAGGTTTATTTCATCAATTAATAAAGTGTAAAACAAATGAGTTATCCTCATTTATTTGTATTCATCTCTCAAGTTTGAATAATAGTTTATACAAGAAGGACTTGTTTACCTGTAGTGTGGTTGAGGTCGGCTAAGTGGTCTCAGGTGTGAAGGAAAAGGGGGCATGTTTCTCACCTCATTTCTATAAATTGTCTGATCCCCATCATACTAAGGGAAACAGAAGAAGTGTTTACATTATAAAGCTCTGTTAGACAAGAAACATCAAATGTTCTGTGAATATTTCAAAAATGTACCATTGCAACAGTGCCACAAGTGTCTATTAAGAAGCTGAAAATGGCTCTAGAGTGATCGGTTTCCAGCGGTCTACAGGCAGGGTCCAAAAGGGCTGTGTGATTAGGATTTACTGGAGGAGAAACACCAGTTGTGTCCACCATAACTACCATTCTTCCATCAGGCAGACATACTGCAGAGAAAGACAAAAAATAAAGCCTCAACTAGACTGTTATACACATTTCAAAAGGGGTCATATTAGACTGGGATTAATATTGGAGAGTGTTTTATATACATTTCCAATGGACCATATCAGTCTGGCATATATTGGAAAGTGATCATAGGATGTGTTCAGGTCAAGCCATTTGGTATAAGCTGATATGTAGTAAAAGTCCCCCCCCCCAAAACACCTTATTTAGATTTCACACATTTCCATTAAACCTATATTGTAGTAGGCCTTCCATAAATCTCTTAAAACTGGGATGTCAACACAAGCCACAGCAGCTATGATTTGGATGATCTGTTGTTACAAAGTGGACAAGAGATGAGAAACTTCCGTGAGAGAAAACATTTGTCAAAAAATGACTTGGGCAATTAGTTTAGGAAGGTGACGATATAGTGCTTTCGATTCTTATTGCATGTTATGTTATTTTGTATTCTTTCTTTTTTGACTAGTGAGGAAGTTGTGTGTTTTAAATGGAACAGTATGTTTACTTAAACATTTTATAAGATGAAAATGTTTCCCATAATATGACCCCTTTAATAAAACATGCAAGTCTGTGCAATTTACCTAATAATTCTCTCACCGGGAACACACAGCGCTGCACATGAGTCTGTTCCTCTCCTGTGTCCAAGTGAACTAAACTCACAAGCACTCTCACTAACAGACCTTTTAGACCCAAGCCCTAAGAAAAAGAAAGTAGTAACTTAAAACTAGTTATGATGGGCATTGCATTGATCTTTTAGTTTTAACATCATTACATGTGATACAAGTGTACAAGATCAAGATTTCTGTACCTCATAGGCCATGCCTGGGGCATACAGCGGCACCTCCAAGCTGAGGTAGAGCTCGTGGGCATCCAGAGAGAATCCCCCCAGCTCCACCAGCTCCCAGTCAACTTTCATGCCTCCTATGGACAAACTCCACTCAGAGGAGTCTATATTACCATAGTAAGCCAGAGCACGCACACCCCGATTTGTACACTCTCCCTCCAACTTGGGCAGAACTGTGACAGAGACAAGAGGTAATTGTAGTACACAGAGAACATAATCATCAAATGAAGCCAAATCTCACTCCTGTCCTAATTGAGGGTCTTTTTTAAACTGCACTGTCTACCAACTATGTAAGGCTGTATCCTAAAGTCTCTTATGACTTGCATCCAGGCTACTTTGACGACAACTGGTCCATACAAACACCAAAAAAACTTGGTGTGCAGCCGTGTGCCTTTAAAAGTGGTAACTGAACAAGAAAGCACGCACATTGTTGGCAGTATCATTTGCTGTCTTTGGTTCTTGTGATAAACACTTTGTGCAAACTATTTTGTATTTTGTAGAAATCTGTAGAGTATAAAACAGTTGGGTGTGTGTGAAGTAATTAAAATAAACTGGTAAGGAAGTTGTGTCAATATATTTAATCTTTTGTTAAAAAAAGAATTAGGCCTAAGAGAAGTGCCCTTTTTTCACTTGAGCATCTGCCCCCAGTGCAGGTCTCTGTGCAGGTCCCTGCTTGCAACAAAAATATCTACAGGTATGGATTTTGTCCTACAGGTAGTGATCACCGACTGTAATGTGTCAGTGTAAATCCTGTAAAAGTAGGTGTGTTTCTAACAAAAAGAACATTATAATATATTATATATTGTATATTGTATATAGTGTATGTTGTATATAGTGTATGTTGTATATAGTATATAGTGTAGGTTGTATATAGTATATAGTGTAGGTTGTATATAGTATATAGTGTAGGTTGTATATAGTATATAGTGTAGGTTGTATATAGTATATAGTGTAGGTTGTATATAGTATATAGTGTAGGTTGTATATTGTATATAGTGTATGTTGTATATAGTGTATGTTGTATATAGTATATTGTATATGTTGTATATAGTGTATGTTGTATATAGTGTATGTTGTATATAGTGTATGTTGTATATAGTGTATGTTGTATATAGTATATAGTATATAGTATATTGTATATAGTATATAGTATATTATATATAGTATATTGTATATTATATATAGTATATTGTATGTTATATATAGTATATTGTATGTTATATATAGTATAATGTATAGTATATTGTATATTATATATTGTATATTGTACATTATATATTATATATAGTATATTGTATATTATATATTATATAGTGTATATAGTATATAGTATATTATATATTGTATATAGTATATTATATATAGTATATAGTATATTGTATATAGTATAATGTATAGTATATTGTATATTATATTTTGTTTATTATATATTGTATATTGTACATTATATATTATATATAGTATATTGTATATTATATATTATATATAGTATATTGTATGTTATATATAGTATATTGTATATTATATATAGTATAATGTATAGTATATTGTATATTATATATTGTACATTGTACATTATATATTATATATAGTATATTGTATATTATATATTATATATTGTATATAGTATATTATATATTGTATATAGTATATAGTATATTGTATATAGTATATAGTATATTGTATATAGTATATAGTATATTATATATAGTATAATGTATAGTATATTATATATTATATATAGTATATTATATATTATATATAGTATATTGTATGTTATATATAGTATATTGTATATTATATATAGTATAATGTATAGTATATTGTACATTATATATTGTATGTTATATATTGTACATTATATATATATTATATTGTATATTATACAATATACAATATACTATATTATATATAGTATATTATATATTATATATATAGTATATAGTATATTATATATTGTAGTATATTGTATATTGTATATTATATATAGTATATTGTATATTATATATTGTTTTTTATATATTGTATATTATAGTATATTGTATATTATATTGTATATTGTGTATTATTTTGTATATTGTATTATATTGTATATTGTAGGGGTGGGCCGATCCACTTTTTCTATTACGGATACGATTTCGATACCTGTATTCTGAGTATCGACCGATACGGATCCCGATCCAATACTAGTATTTTTCTTGATCCATTTAGAATTGTGTGTGTATAAACACATATATACGCACACATATACACACAAAACATGTTGCACAAAATCAGGAGAATATCATGTGAAGTGAATTTTTTTTAAAATGAGATACAAGTTAAAAGAATGTAAGTGTTCTTAAATATTTATTAATTGTTATTGAGTGGACATACGACTGAGCAAATAAATAGTTCAAGTACATTTTTACTTAATTGCGCAAACTGTCACAACATGAAAGACTTTTTAATCAGATGTTTAAAATACGGCTTGTGTGTGTGTGTGTGTATGACATATTTAAGTCACGCTACTCCAGTGTATTAACTCGGCGAGCACCAAACCATTCAGTTTTGTGACCTTAAATAGCTTCATATATGCATTTGTTTTTCGCATAAGGCTGTTGAATATATTAGAAAGATTTTGAATATAGTGTATAATAACATTTATGGTGCTTTTATAATAGTTTGACTTTTCTGTAGCATGACAGTAACAACCACAAGTAACGCACAGTATCGGATTTGGATCGGCCCCGTTTTTCCGATACCCGATCCAGCAAAAAAGGTCCGGATCGACCCGATATCCGATCCAAAGTATTGGATCGGCCCACCCCTAGTATATTGTATTATATTGTTATATATTGTATTATATTGTTATATATTGTATTATATTGTTATATATTGTATATACATATAAATATAAATATTTATATTTATATACACAATTTGATTGTGTATGTGGGGGGGCAACAAGACATTGTGCCCAGGGGCCTCCGAAATCTTAATCCGGGCCTGGAGGTGGTATAGGCGGAAGAGTGGGTATAAATTTTAACAAATGTATAAGTTTGTGATACGGAAAGAAAAGAAAACTGGAGATTCGGCACCTGAGGGCTGTTTCATAAAACTTGATAACAAAATAAGCCAGGCTTATTTTAGTCTGTATTATTGCCGGTGGATTTTGTTTCATTAAACAAACTTAAACTAGTTCAATCCCGGTTACTATGGAAACTTATGCTTGGAAACCAGCCTGGTCTGGGGCTTGTTGCTTAACTAGACTTCCATGAACACTGAACCGTGAATGCCATGATATTAATCGCTGACTCTGACATTTTATTTGACTTTATTAACAGTCAAACAATTAAAATGGCACACAGATCCAAAATCAAAAATTACCTGTATTGTGTATTGTAGTGTCCATCAATGTATACAATGTGCAAAGTAGTTGAAAAAAAGTGCACGATTACTAAAGTTATTGGCTTCTAAAGTAGGGAGTCGACTTTGAATCGCTGAAATGAGTCGTCATATGATTTGAATCTCCTGCCTGTCTTTATCCACGTAATACAAACATTATTATTATTATTATTATTACTACTACTATTACTATTATCAGGGTGCGATTTGTGAAAAAAACAGAGGGGGGATGTTTTCATAGGCGTCGATTTCGGCGACGGTGGGTACTCACCATATTTCGTAATGAGTCAATTTGTACCCACCACTAGTTTTAACTTTTTTGACTGTTTTCAGTGGTTATGAAGAGCAATATGAGAGAGAAATTTGGTAATTGTCCGACCTAACAAAAATCCATTATAATATTATTATAATTTTTTTATATATATTTCTAATTAAAATATTTATAATATCTTAGCTCTGATCGGAACAAACCCCGAACCTTACTGTCTGCTGAACTTGTGCAGAAACATCAAAATATAACCAGCTTTTTAAAATGGTTTTAAAACTAAACATTTAGACTATTTTAGCACAAATTATGAGCTTATTGACGATTTTTTATAATACTTGGCATAATGTGTTTCTGTCCACAGCACATTTCAAAACATTTTAATTCATAAAACTAAATCATGAGAACATGAACTTCATCACTGCATTTGCAGGAATTGTAAAATCTTTTTTCTTATTAACTCATGAACCAGCCTAACGCAATATTTTTACTCTAATAGCTTATCTTTCCCCACACATATGAACTGTGATCATGCACAACGAAAAAACACGCAAGAATTAAATCTTGAATGGCAAAACTATATGGCACAACGTAGTGTCAACTTAAACATAAATATGAACAATGTATGGATTGCAAAGTTAAACCATTACAGTAGAAACAGCTTTACTGCTGCTTTTAAAGTAATAACATAAACTTTACACCGCAATGCTGTGCTACAGTGAAATGATAGAAAAGACAGATGCATTACATTAGTCACGAACTGGACGCACCCGCGTCTCGCTAAACGCCTCATCTGCATTTATCATGTGTAACTTCGGCCATTCTCAGTGGGGTGACTGGGACACTAACTCTGCTTGTCATCATAAACAGATAATCAGATTGTTATGTTTATTCCCGCTTTATTAATATGCGGCTGAATATGCTGCCTTCCATCGTTTCGACACACAGCTCCATAACCATCTCGCAAGTGTTGATAGGCTATTACTCGTGAGGTGTAACCGGGTCTGTAACCAATCAGATAGCGCCGTGGGCGGGACATTGAGCAAGTCTGCAGAGTGGTGAAGACAGGGAGGCTGCGCGGCAGCTGTATCAGAGCCAGCCAAAGTAGCGCATTTTAAAACAAAATTGACTTTAATCAAACCACGGATCCGTGATAAGTTTTGTGATCCGTCTCGCCACTAGTGTAGTAGCACTGATCACTTTGAGGGGGCGGGGGGGGATAAATTTATCCCCAACGGGGATAATAATAATTAAGCAGAGGCAGGGATACATTGACCAGAAAGGGGGAAATCCCACGCATCCCCCCCGGCAAATCGGACCCTGACTATTATTACTATTACTATTATTATTATTATTATCCTACAGCCTTGCCCGGGACAAACGAAAACTATCACTGCTTTGCATAAGGCTGTTATTTTATCGTTTTATACTGTATAGATAAAGACTTGTTAATGTTTAATGTTCATTTAACTTGAAAAACTGTTGCCAGTAAATAACATCAATTTAAATCAACAGTAAGTTACTGACATACGGCTGCATAACTGCAGCTAATTTTTTACAGTGTGAGAATAAGGGGTGGTTTCCCGGACAGGGATTAGCTTAAGACAGGACTAGGCCTTAGTTTAATTAGGAAATATAACTAGTTTTGAAATTTGGGCATATGATGCTGGCCCGAGAATTTTTCGGTTTCTGTTGTATCAGCCCCCCCTTTTACAATGGGTGCATAGGTGCACTGGAACAATCCTTCCTAAAATGCATTAAACTTTTGTTTACAAAGACAATCTATTTGATCCACGCTCGACCTCTAGGGCTGCTCAAGAATAGCGTGCAATTATCTTGACTAGGGAAAGCTGGATCAAATTAGTTGGATTGCATAAACTTCATTAACCTTTTTTTAAACGACTTTAGCCTCGTCTTATTTGTTAGGTTAATTCAAGTCAGGTTTGTAACTTTAAGCCTTGGTTTTCCAAGCCAGTTTTATAAAATAGCCATCAGCAGAGAAAATCAAGACAAACAGTGGGCCTGATCAACCAAAAAGTCAGCCAAAAAGCAAGTATAACAACTTGATTACCATTATGTTGGGGCATTTAGGGCCCCAACCCTAACTGCAAAGTTGGGAATAGCAAAAAAGTTTGTTGATAATTAAGAATTACTGAAATGTTTAATCATTAACTCTGGAAAAAAAAGCAGCAATCATTTAAAGCAGTGGTTCTCAAACTTTTAAGCATCCTTGTGTAGGGTGCATCACTTCACGGCCCCCCTAAAGAAAATTGATGGCAAAACAAACTTCAAATTTCGATTAAACCAAACAAATTAAATTATATAGTACAGTGCTGTTGGTGAGTAACCTTATTTTTCTGTGTTTAACTAAAGAGAAGTTAAGGTAAATTAATGTTTGTTTTATACATTTTTTATGAAAAATATAGATAAACATAATCTCCCAAGGTTTTTGTCCTTCTAGGACTTTTTCCCCTTCTGGCTAAAAAAGTCAGGAGGTTTTTCTCCTAGGGGGTTTTTCAACCCCATGGAGTCAGCTGACATTGGCTTAACTTAGCACGCTCTTCTATACGTTACATTATTAATATGCTTGCTTGTAAAGTTTATTCATAGCACCTGTATTTGCTAATTATGTTGTCTGTCGATTTCACGGTTTCCCCCTGCTTCTATTAATGTAAAGCTGCTTTGAAACAATTAACAATTGTGAAAACTCCAAATGCATCTGTCATCTTGAACAAAAATGTTTACAGATTCTGAAATTGCCTGAAATGAATATGTGAGGGTACATAACATACCTACATCCTGGAGATCAGCTTCAACAATAGCAGAATGGTTGTAAAATTCTTCTTCGGGAAACAGAATAAACAAGAAGCCCACTGATAAAGTGTATCTCCTAAATCTGTCTCCCAAATACTAGAGTGGAGGGGGAAAAATCATTATGAAAAACATTTTAATAGATGCAAGTGTATTTGTAGTAGGAGTACAAGTGCCCATCACCTTCTGCAAGATTAGTGAATGTGTAAAAGGGATTTGAAGAAGGTAAGTGTAGGAGTTGTTAGGCAGTGGGTTATGAGAAACACGAACTCCAGTCTTGTCCATTTCCTTCCAAACCAAAGGCTGACCAGCTATGCTCAAATTCACCAGAGAAACATCAGGAGGTAAACAGCACAGAGATATTGAAAATTCTCCCTGTGAAGGTTCAGTCCCTTCAATGAGGAAAGAGAGAAACACCAGTTAAACGAACAATAAGTAGGATTTTCCCCCCATCTAGTGGTGAAATTGTATATTGCATTCAAACAAAAAGTGTTCTCTAGTTCCTAGCTTATCTAAATGCAAGTTGCAACTATGGTAGCAGTTATGTACTCAATCTTCTTGTCCGTTTCAGCTATTTCACATGATCTGAATGGAAACGCGGTGCGGTAAGGCTTTTTGTCCCTCTCTGCTATTATAGTTTTTCAATATGGCGAAACAACATGGAAGCCTTCTTGGACTTACCCATTCAATGTAAATAAAGATAAGAAATTCTAAGCTTACAAAGAAAAGTAGGTAGAGGTAATTTGACACCAATGAGGACATATTTATGAATAAAGACGTTGATTTTGACTAATAAAATACTTAAAACTACACACACAAATTACATGGTCCCTTTAAAAGGACAGCTAAATTTAGTCCCATCCTCAGCCAGCACTTAATGCTGGGCAACCCACAGAAAGAATTAAACTGGTTTGTCATATTCTTTCAAAAAACTTTATATTATTAAAAACATTAAGAAATCTAATGATATGAATTGTTTCTCACGGTTTACAAGTGTGATTGGTCTGGGGAGGTGATGTATTGAAAGAACTTTAAAGATTCGTTGTCGAGTAAGACTCCATGATGTATCCTCCCATTCCCGCATCAAAAACACATCCACAAAATAAGACTGAGAGTAGCGCCCATCAATCACATGACTCTGATGGAGACAAAAATTTTGTAACAACGCAACAAAAACATGACTCATTCATTTAAAAAAAAAAGAAAAAGCATAATATTTTGGTAATGCATACAAATTGATAAAACATTGAGATGAACATTATATCATAATATTTTACACTGATAGCAGATATTGCCAGATACCTTAATGAATCCTCCTTCAGCTCCAAAAGGAATACGGATCTCCCAAGTTCTGTTGTTTTCATGCATCACATAACCACGTTGGTGGGCTACACACTCAGACAGGTAGCGTCCCCCTACTCCTATCTTAAGGCTCTTTTCTATGAAGGAAGACTGGACCAGTCCGGGAAGCTCACGTGGGAGGGACCACAAGACATCTGAACCATCCATTCGGGCCTGATCTAAGGACATTGGAATAGAAAAGCTCAATTAAGTGTTCTAATATAACATTTTCAAAATGTACTACTGTAAAGTATGTATTGTATATTAAAATTCTTTCCATCTCTTTTTCTATAGTGTGAAGCCATATGAGCCTCTTTTAGATGCTCATTTAGTGATCTACACCACATATGCACTGGACCAACATCTAACCATAAGTCCTCTTTAGACACATAAATACCTGATAAGAAACACAACATTAGTAACATACTCATAGTGCAGGCCACAGACATGTCCACAGTCAACATGGTCCACTGGAGCTTGTAGAGGATTGTGGCACTGATCACCTCCACCCTAAACTCATCCTGCTACAATAGCAGACAAAAACCTAATGTCATTTTCATAGATTAAAGTAAAACTGACACCACCCACATGTATTACTGAATCACTGGTGTAGTTATTTGCCACACATTAAGTTTTTCCTCCCGGACCTGCAGCGTGTAAGCCAGTTTGGATCCGTAGGGACAACGCAAAAGGATGCGAGTGTCAGTGGTGTTTATGTGGTAACCCAACAGATGTGCCATTCTGACAGGCACGGTCTCCTCTCGCATGCCACCCTCCTCACTGAGCATTGGTATACGAAACACCACCCTCCACTCCATTAAACCTTCATTCTGCTCCCAAGATAAACAGAAAGCATTAATATTTATAGTTTTGTTGGGAGACTATGGGGGAGGAGGTGTTATTCAATTATTCAGTTGCATTAAATGCATGCATACACACTCCTACCATAGAGACTGGGGTCACCCACGCAGAGGCTATATGATTATCAGGAGGCAGCTTTTTAAGCACAGAGACCTGGGAAACAGAAGGTTTGATTGTAGGATGAACCCTAGGATGCTTTACTCAATTATCACAACAATAAAATGTATAAAACCTCCATGTAGTTCTCCTCACAGACGAGCTCTCGAGCACCCCACGGGACCTGAAGAGGGCAGGCAAGCAGTAATGGGTAGGATTTCTCTCCATAGGAGTCCTCATTTACAAACCACACAAGCAATCGGAATTCAGAGTCCCTCTGAAACCACAAACATTGCAACTGAAGTGTGTTAAATTTAAAAAAAAGTCAAACTTCTTTTAATTAGCAATCTGCATCATGTTATCGACCAGCTTCCATCAGTGCATCATGCAGTACCTGATTCTCCACCAAACAAGCCAGGTAGGAAACACGCAGCTCTAGGTCACCCCAGGGGTCAACAGCAAAAGTATAGCCACACTCTGCTGCCCACTGACCAGAAACTTCATGGACCTCAGAGCGTCCTGTGAGTAGACACAATTCACGATTTCAGTTCAAAAGCATTCCAATTACATGATATAGGGTATATTAGGGTAATGTGGAAAATCAAAGCTCTGATGTACACACTGCTAAATCATTAAACTGTGTTAGTATTAGAATTTTGATGTTCGGTTGTCATATAATTGAAGTCTTGTGTTGGTAATCACAAATTGCAAAAAAAAAAATTTAAACAGTCCCAGCGAACCATAAATAACTTTCACACCGGTGTGTACTACTTGTAGTTGCACATTTTTGATTACCTTGAACATCAAACCTAAATTTCTGGCCAAGGAAATTTGCACTGACAGCCAGCCAGAAATGTCGATCGTGACACTCTGTCCTAAACATACCTGACAAACAATGTCATATATGTATCATATAACCATGTAATATTTAGTTACCATTTGTATGCAAAAAACTTTTTTGAACCAGTTTAAGGTAACTTTTGAAAATTACTGTTTACCAATAGGTATGGAGTCAGGCACAGACATAGGGCATAAGCCAAATAAAATAAACCTGAAAAACACAAAAGAGAAATGTGACGCAACAACAAAAATATGAGTAAAACATTTGGGTAATTGGCGAATGTGATATTTTCATTATTAGGTTACATTTTCAGTATTGAAGACAAACGCAAAACTCACCATAACAAAGTCGCATAATGCATAATCATTCTACAAAATAGCTGCAAACGAAGATGCTCTTTGATAAAAAAAAATGTAATCTGATTTTTCAACATCAATTCTATCACAAAGACTTCCTTTGAGTTTTTCAATAGACAAACTGAAACGTGGCGATCCATTTTGACGGTGAAACGCACCTGTCAGATTGGCTTTGTTAATCAATTTGCACATCACGTGTTTCAAGCCGCGGTCACACCTGGGGCACGTTAGGTAAAAACGGTGCGCAACTTTTATCTACGGTTTCCAGGTTGGACGACATGTTTCCTGGAAACGGCGCGCACCGGTGTGCAACTTGGCTGCATCCGAAAACTCAGGCAGCTGACTAGTGATGGTCGATTTCGAAGCACTGCTTCATGAGGCTTCGAAACATTTACGAATCTTTTGTTTCGAATCAGTGGTTCGGAGCTTGTTTCAAACTGGCCAAAGTCACGTGATTATAGCAAACGAGGCTTCATTACGTCATAACTGTTTCAAACATAGATATCATATTCACCTTATTCCGCCACGCCCCTTTTTAATTCTTCGCTCTTCCGCATTTTGTCAACCGACTTCCGCTGCTAATATGGCACAGTGCATTCGGTGGTTAGTTTGGTGGTTAGAAGATTGTTTGTAGTTCACTATAACTTTAGTGAAATGACAAATATCGCTACTGCTGTAAATGTTTTAAATTAGGAGCACGGTTAAAACTTCATACGACGATTGGATAGTCTTATATTGTCCCATCAATCGTCTCGTGGTTAGACGATATGAAGCGGCCGCGACAAGTAACCTGGCATATTTAATTACCTCGTCCTGTCAGGAGTTGATGGAACAGCATTGAAAATTATTAAAAGTATGTCTACCAATATTTACACAGTGATTTCGTCTTTTTTATAGCAAATGTGCACCTTAGCCAGTCCAATAACTATTTTTTATGTGGTACCATGATAGAATTCATTTGCAAACTTGCCAACACTTATTCCTTCAAATCATGAGACTAAAATCCTTTTAAGTGGAATCTCTAAAGCTCACATATGGTTTAAGAAATTCCTTACAGATAATAACTGATCACACTGTAAAGGTTTATATAACTGCATGGCAGGTTACATCTGATCACATAGTAAATGTTTAATATAACTGCATGACATCTGATCACATTGTAAAGATTTAATATAAATGCACAACATGATCACATTGTAAAGATTTAATATAAATGCACAACATGATCACATTGTAAAGATTTAATATAAATGCACAACATCTGATCACATTGTAAATGTTTAATATCACTGCATGACATCTGATCACATATGAAGGTTTAATGTAACTTTACAACCGGTAAAGCAAGACCACCCTGCAATAAATTAAGACACAGCTTTATCGGAGTCATCAGGAGCTGATCCCAAGCGTATATCTGGAAGCTGTTGGTGTATGTACTGGTAAAGTGCTTGGCGACTGTGTAATGCATGCAATATCAACCCTGTGTAAAGCTGAACCAAAGATGGTTGTTTCTCAGCAGAGATATGTACATTTGTGCCAGCTCAACACATGAAGCAGAAGCATTGAAGCAGTTTCTCGGACAGGGTTTACAGGACTAGGCCTTAATTATATTAGGACATTTTAGTTTTTACAAACAAATCCTACAAAAAAACAAGACTGGTGCGCATCTTGTGACAAAACAATGGCACTAATATATGTTGAGGTATGTCAGTAAAAGGTGTTTTTAAATTATTGTAGCTCAAATATGCATTTTAGCCTGGGACCAGGATAAGCCCTGTCCGGGAAACCGCACCATTGTTTTCCCATATCAGATGTATGTTGCTTCAGGTTGAGTTGTGATTTTAAAGTGTAGTTGTGGTCAGAGACGGATAGATGCTCCCATTGTGTTTCTGCATCACATGTTGATTGTATCATCCTCACAGTTGTCCACTGCATCACTAAACATCAATGCATCTGTGAAAACAATATAACCATAAACATTTTTATGTTAGTATTTAAAATAAACTTGCATCATGAGAATTAATATATAAATGGCACCCATACTTAAACAGAACAGTGTGTAAGAGAGATGCATTAAAAAGAGACAGAAACATTATACACACAACCTTTAACTTCAGTGTTAAATAATACGTTGTTTAATATGTCATTATCAATATCTGAATGAGAAATGAACTGACATTCTAGCATCTGAAATCTCAGTAACTTGTAGGAATCACGTGGGCTACTGTAAGAATGCAATGTACTATAATATCTCGTTGTACTATCGTAAATATAAAAATATAGGTGGACAATTAAAACCATTCAAATAGTTGCATTTTATAAACTAACATTACTGATCTTAAGTGTATTTGTAGAACGGACATCACAAATCTAACTTTAGGCGAACGAGCACAAAGTTAGCTAAGATAGCTTACCTGAAACTGGCCACCTTTTCAACACCAGGCGTGGTTTAAAGTTACCGGAACATCGTAGTCGAACCATTACTTGGGATAAGGGTGTTCCTCAGTTGGCTTAAAATTGGTAAGAAAGAAACATAAAGGCGCTCGAGTGAGCTTTTTAAGCTTAACACGTCGCTTTCAGTCACTGCCTCAGCTGCTCATCGTCTATGCGGCCGGAAGAACGTTGACAAAATGAGCGAAATGGCGCCGCCCTTGTTGTCGTGAAAAATAAGGTGAATAGAAGACTAGATGCCCTATTGGCCGCTGGGGACTGAGAAATACGGCCGCCATCTTAAACCGGTCGTACTCCTAGTTTCGTTGCATGGCAGCAGATAAGATGCCAGAGCACCGTGGAGCATTTTCCTGTTCTAATCGGCAGACCATCGCAAATAGAGCCCGGAGGATTATTTTCACAAGTACTTTTTAACATTGCGGTACTACTGGTTGTATTTTGTGAATAGAATATTAACAGAAAATTGAGAAAGAGCAAAGATTATTGATTTTACTGTACTGAAATCGCAGCCAGCTAACGTTCGCTAGGCTATGTTTACTGCACCAGCCGTTGTTCACCCTGCAAGGAGAGGTGGGGTAAAGTAAAGTAATAATTACAAGAGTTTCTCTTTTGTGAGTATTGTGTAAGGCGCTATATACATGTCTATTATTATTATAAGGTGCTGTGAGCTGCGTGATCCGCCGAGCTTTAAAAAGCTAAGATGTCAACAGACATGCACGTTGTGCGGGAGGAACAGAGGATGTTTTCCTTCGTAGTAGGGAGGACATTGAGTAGACTCGGTTTGGAATCGACAACTATCAGTCTGACTCGTTGTCATTGGTTGTGTCTGTGTTTTTAAAGATAAGGCTCCACCATGTTGCCAAACTCACCTCTCTTGAACTGCAGAAAGGGAGCACGGGAAAGAAGCTCTGCAAAACAGTCCTCTTTCAGGGGTGTGTGTGTGTGTATGTGCGTGTGTGGGGGGGGGAGAGGGAGGGGGGGTTACAAATCATATTAAATTGTTTCTTCACCTTATTAAAAGGTCTTATTGTACTGCAACTAACTGTTTCTGCATCTTTGTCATATTTATAGTGTGTGATTTATAAAATATCTTATATCCTACATCACATATTTTCACGTCTGCTCACTTTATATCTTATATCAGAATATTTTATTACTGTTTAGTGAATATTCATTAATTCCTACTATGAACATTAAGTGGCGCTGTCCACATTAGTGTTTGTAACACTAATATTCTAAACCTAAATCTTGACAAACTACATATTGTTGGAAAGCTCAAAGAGTATAATTTTCATATTTTATTACAATTTGGGGAAAATTATGACATAGTGAGAGTCAGTTTCCAAAATGTTACGGGCCCACAGGTAGGCCAAATTTGTTTTTGCATATAACACTAAAACCCTACTCTAAACCTAAAAAATCATGACAAGCTATATATCATCTGAAAGCTCTCAGAATGTAGTTTTAATATTTCAAAACCTTTTTGCATGAATAATAATGCGGTGACAGTAATTTATTAGTTTGTGAGTATACAAGAGTACAAGAGTATGTGGCAGAATCTAGTGGCAGTTGTTTGTAAAACCATTAAAATTGTGACACAAACATAATTTTTTGTGATTTTAACTTGAAATTTGGATCACAACTACTTGAGACATATTGCTTAATGTTAACATTATTTATTGTGTGAAACATTAACTTTTATGTAATTTTATTTATAAATTAATATGTTACTGCATTATTTTATATATTAAAATAAAGGTAAACGGCTATAAAAATATTTATATTTAATATTTTTTACTTTCTAACTCATTTGTGAAAAACCCTAAATTGTCTTCTTTAAAACAAGACCAAGATTAGGTTTCTAGCCCAAAGAATCCCAGAGAAATATTCATTTAAAGATGTACATCACATTGTCAACCTCCACTCAAACGGGATTTGCGGCACATAAGGGGTTAAAATACGCCGAACCATGTGTCCTGTATCATAGCTCCATGAATGACCTTTGCAGCAAAAAAACCCGCGTGAAAATCAGTTCGGTATTCACTGAGATATGATTAATTAAATGCGCTGATAGCTCATTCCACCAGTCATACAGATTCCACTGAGTGGAGCGGGTGACCGATCTAAGATGGCGGCCCCATATCTCGCCGCGCCAGTAGGCAGTAGCGGTCGATAGGGCGTCTACCTATATGATGTCTATGGTTTCAAACCGTTTCGAAAATCCGATGGTTCACCACTAGGGGGAGTTGATCACATGACCAGTGTCTAATAAGTTTAGGTGAACTCGGGTCAGTTTTATTATGAAACATTTATCCTTCTGACTAATAACACTGCCATGTTGTCTACTTTTTGTTTTTAGACAGATTTAATTAAAAAAATGTGCATAATTAAAAGTAGTTAGTTTTATTAATTTGTTTGTCCTAAATAAAACTAAAAACACATAATACACTTTTAACTATGTCTTAATTAAGTTAAATAATTTTTTTAACATATTTTAATAAAAATCTTGCTATTATTTTGTAAAAAAAGTGTAAAATGTGTGGACAAATCTGCTTTTACACTGTTTTGACCAGCAGGGGTCGCAAATGTGGGTTTCAAACTGTTTCGAAAAACTGAATCAATTTTCGAAGCAATTGGTTCAATTGATTCGAACCTTCGAAAAGCTTTGTTTCTCCAAAATGTCCGTCCACGGTCGCCGCCATGTTACGTAAAAACGTCAGTTTGGAGCCAGGGCATGCGCAGAAGGAATCGTCCGTGGAGCCAGAGGCGGAGCCGCGGTATCAAACTTCCGCCTAAACGCTCGCGCGACCAATTAAACCACGCCAATCTTAACGACACGCCCCATTTCTATAGCATCAAATAACTAGCTAAAATGAAAGTTATCACAAAAATGAACACTTGAACATATATAAATGTGATAACAACTACTTAAAAGGACTAAAACTATCTTTCGGAAACTTTTATTGGAAGTGTAAATAATTTTTTTATTTAGAGCAGAGTCCCATTTGTTTGAATGGAGAGTGCGGGGTTATGACTTGTACTGCAGTCAGCCACCAGGGGGTGATCAAAGAGCCAGAGGCTTCACTTTTCAAGACTTATGAGGCACACCCGATCACTACAGCTGACTTGCCTCAAGATGCAGAGTGCATTTACATGCACAGTCTTACGCCAATTATGCTCAATAAACTGATAACACGTGTACACGTAAAACGGTTTTCTTTAATCGGGGAAAGCCCATAAACGGCGTAAGCAAAAACCGATCGGCACTCAATGAGTGCGTTTACATGCACAGAATAAGCGGATAACTATCAAAAATCTGCTTATTATAGAAAACTGTTTTCATGCGTTTACATGCAAATCAATAAACCGGCTATGCAGACAACTGCGTTTACATGGGACTTGGAGAATTATCAGTTTTCTCGCAGGCAGTGACGTCACCACCTATAGTAGGGGAGAGTGGGGTAAAGTGAGACATCGGGTAAAGTGAGACACCCCCTGTATCTAGGCAACGGAACACATTTGTGGTCCTATGACCATTATGTTTTTAAGCCCCTCAAATTTCCCCTTGGCCATGAAGGACAGGACCTCATGCTGGTGTGGTTAACATGTTTTTTTCACAAAAATATATTTTTTGCTTGTAAAAGTAAATTTTCTTGCTGTCAACTTAATCAACTGTTGTGCCAAAGCAAATTGATTCAGGTAGAAAAACTTATATCACACATGTTTATGAACTACCAACATATAAAACCTTGTGTTGATGCTAGCTGAAGATTAGCCTGAATTTCCAAGAGAGAGAGTTTTTTTCCAAAATGTGGTGGTGGGGTAAAGTGAGACAAATGATGTGGGGTAAAGTGAGACACGAGGCACAAGTTCAGTTTAGTCTAAAACATATTTTAATGTAATATTACATTACATATGTTTTATTTTTAATGTTATAAACATTGCAGAAAAACCATTATGCCTAGTCAATACACCAGGAAGACAGCCTGGGGAAAAACACCCCTTGAGGAGATGGAGAGTGCAGCTGCTAAGGTCAAGGAAGGAAAGAATTCTCTAATGCTATGTACACACCAAACGCGAGGCATCATGGTACTGTGGGTTCACACCAGACACAAGTTCAACAATTTGCGCAAGTAGATTACATACAAAGTCAATGCAAAGACGCAATCAGACACGTCCTCGCATGTGGCGATGCGAATGACGTGATATGGGTGGCGCGTTTTCCACGAAAACACGCGCTATTCACCGCAAACATGTCTTCGCCCAATTTGAAAATATTCAACTTGAGCGAAAAATTCCATTACACAATGTTAAATCCTGCGAGTAATCTAGATCAAGTAACGCACTGCCCCGCATTTGGTGTGTACGTAGCATTATTCACTCTAGATTACTCATGGGATTTAACATTGTGTCATGCAAATTTTTCTTTCGAGATAAATATTTTCAACTTGGGCGAAGACATGTTTGAGGTGAATAGTGCGTGTTTTCGCGGCAAATGCTCCGCTCATATGGCGTCATTCGCATCGCCCCAGGCGAGGATGCGTCTGATCGTGTCTTTGCATTAACTTTGAATGTAATCTACTTGCACAAATCGTTGAACTCACGTCTGGTGTGAACCCACAGTAAGTGCAGCTACAAGAGATAGAAATATTGATAGATGGTTCTGATTGTCTTTTGCGCTGACCCGCAGACACTAGCTGGCTCTAAGGGTCCTTTGTTCTGACCCCCAGACTGCGTTCTAATCTAACTGGTTCTATATGTCATTTGAATGTTAATTAAAAAAATTTGAATTGTCGGAGCCATTGGTCTACAGTGGGCAGCGCTCCGACATGTGGTGCTTTCACACTTTCTGGGAGTTCGATTCCCGGCTCGTGGTCATTTGCCGATCCAATACCCTTCTCTCCTCCCTGTACTTTCCTGTCCTCTCCAAAACTCACTGTTAAATAAAGGCAAAAACTGGCCAAAAAATATAACTTTTGAATTATGTTATGTTGTATTTGATTTTGGTTCAGAGTTACTGTACTTTCAAGTGTTTAGAAAAATAATGTTCCTAATTGACCAATCCCCTTGATTCTGTTACTAGTCCAACATTAGTTCTGGAATGTGTGGTTGTCAAGCTAGCCGTCAGGATTTTATCTGTTACAATATGTGCTGTTATGGTAGTTTCAGAGTGTAAAAAGTAAGTGGATCAGTTTACCCCGAGCTGGTTCACTTTACCCCCTTGATTTTTCTGGTCTGTCTCAGTTTACCCCTAAGCTGGGGTAAAGTGAGACACAAGACCACTTTTTTTAAAACAATCATATTTTCACTGCTCTTCATCCTGAATACATTCTGGTAATTTCCATAGCTAGGAAACATCCTGAATTAATTGGAAATGTGTAAATTTGACTGATATATCATTTTAGCTCGCTTAGAGGGGAGCAAATGTAAAAAATGTCTCACTTTACCCCACTCTCCCCTACATAACAGTCGATCAAAAAGCCAACGGCATATCTGTCTTAAGCTGTACTGTTGTATCTCTTCTCTTGTCTACAGAACCAGTAAATGTAACATAAGCTTCTATTTTAACAGTTTCTCTGCCAACTGCTTTAGTCGAGCGGAGACTTTTATGCGTTACTCTGCGCTTACTTCCGCGTGTGACGTTTATCTTTCATACGCGGAGACATGCGCACATGGACAAAACCGTGAGAAAGCCGGTTAAGGTGTTTACATGCCACGCGAAATCGGCGTAATGAGCAAAAAACTACCCGTGCCGATCGGTTTTTGCTTACGCAGTTTATGAGCTTTCCCCGATTAAAGAAAACAGTTTTACGCGTTTACATGACCCCACGTGTTATAAGTTTATTAAGCATAATCGGCGTAAGACTGTGCATGTAAACGGACTCAATGACTTCGGAGGCATGAAGGCAGCTCAGAGAAAAGCTTTCGGACACTAGAGGCAGCGTGTTTGAAATATAAACAAAGAGCGCCTTTGTGATAACTAATCACACATTTGAAAACTACATTACTAATTTCTTGCTAGAAATGCAATTAAAAGCTGTAAAGTGAAAATATACATTTACTTACACTAAATTTGTGCTCCGTACCATCCACTTTCTTGACAGCCATTTTATTTTTTTAGAACTCGACCAACATTATCTGACTGCAAAAAAAAAAAAAAAAAACATTATCTGACTGCACAACCGGAGAGAAATATCCAGATTCAGCCCCGCACCGCCACGATTCAGGGCACACGATCCAGGGTGCTCTTTTCAGGGCAGAATTCGAACCATATGGTTTGGCGGAACTGGTCTTACCAGAGTTGTGAAAAACCATCATTTCTTTGCCTAATTAAATAAAAAATAATTTTCTCATGGATTTTGATATAAATACTAAACATTTGATTCATATGGTACTAAAATATATTGCCAAATATACATATTTCTTTTTAACATAAATTGTTATGTAGATAATTAAAGGAATAGTCTACTCATTTTCAATATTAAACTATGTTATTACCTTAACTGAGAAGAGTTGATACATCCCTCTATCATCTTAGTGCGTGCACGTAAGCGCTGGGGCGCGCTGCAACACTACAATAGCATTTAGCTTAGCCCCATTCATTTAATGCTATCAAACAGAGATAAAGTTAGAAGTGACCAAACACATCAACGTTTTTCCTATTTAAGACGAGTATTTATACGAGCAAGTTTGGTGGCACAAAATAAAATGTAGGGCTTTTCTGACGGATTTAAAAGGTTAACTATATTGTATGGCGGAATAGCACTTTTGGGAGTACTTCGACTCGGCGCAGTAACACTCTCCCTCTCCCATTACGAAAGGGAGAAGGGGAGCGGATTTTTCAGGCGAGTCGAAGTACTCCCAATATTGCTATTCCGTGAAATATATGGGAAACCAAAATGGGACCCACATAAATTGTCCATGTTAAGCCCATGGAACCCATGCTGCCTAGCTAAGACCCACGTGGGGCCACATATCAATGTTGGCTGGGTACGGGCCGGGGTGACATGTATGCAACGTTCAAGTAACAGTTAGTTTAGAAAGAAGAAACTTGGGAAACAGGAGAAATGATGTTGTTCAAGAATGCACATTTGCCATTGTTTATTAAATTAGTAAGTTTAGGATAGGGAAACATGAGACTGTTAATGGTGACGACTTGCAGGGCTCTCAAGTTTTACCAATAGTTTGGAGTGAGATATCAGGGGAGGGATTTTTGCGACAGTGACCCCTCTGTCCCACCCAATTCTCAAGTTTTAGCTAACGGTTTAACTTTGCCTAATGTTTTGTAAACAAACCGTTAATGAGTCCCATTGACTTCCATAGTATTATTTTTCCTACTATGGAAGTGAATGGGGCTCATTAAAGGTTTGGTAACAAACATTCAGAATATCTACCTTCGTGTTCTTCAGAACAAAGAAATGTATATAGGTTTGTAAGAACATTTGAGTGAGAAAATGATGACAGAATTTTTTTTTTTGGGTGAACTATCCCTTTAAAGTGCCCTATTTTCAAACAATAGTTTTGTACATAATACAAAGTTTCTACTTTAGTACTTAAGATAATCTTAAAAACATATATGAAAGAGTATTTAATTTCTTAAAAGATACTTATTTAATTAACACAATTTAGGTCACTACTACCATAATCATAACGTGATCCACACTCCAATCCAGTAGGTGGCGGGAATGCACCAGTTAAGATTGGTTTGCCAACCGCCATTAACCTCGAATAGAAGAAGAAGAAGAAGAAGCGAAAGAAGAGGAAGAAGAACTGTCTGTGCCTCTGCCTCACTTGCTGAATTAACACAATCTGTGCTGTATGTACATTTTCTGACGTTAAAGAAAAATAAAGTTTGTCCGTACATTAGTATGGTAATATGACAGATATTTGGTGTTTTTTTATATCTGTTTTCGGTTTACCTTATTTAATCAGTCTTTATCTGAATGTCATATTACTTTTGCAGACGTATTTTAATGCTGCGGCTATGTTAACGTCTGGCTGGTCTGTCTTGTCTTATTTAAATAGGAAAATGTCCAGAAAAGAAGTAAAAACTGAGCTAAAACGTGCAAGAGACGCAATTAAAAATAAGGAGTTTAAAGAAGCTCTAAAGCATTGTAAGGTGAGTGTTGTAAGGCATGAAGGCTTTTTCTGTATTTTGCTTAACGTTATATAACGAGAGATCTGAATCTCAAACATTTCTATTAGTGGTTTGTTATCAGAACATTTTTTGCATGGGTGGCAAGTACATTTTTTAATTCTTTCTATTAGCAGTATTAACTGTACAAATAATAGTTTGGAGGATTGTAATCTGTAATGTTTCTTTACTCCAGGATGTTCTCAAGCTTGATAAGAATAACTACAATGCATGGGTGTTCATTGGAGTGGCGGCCTCAGAGCTGCAGCAGCCTGATCAAGCCCTGGCAGCCTACAGAAAAGCAACTGAAATCGAGCCAGAACAACTGCTGGCATGGCAGGTATATCACATTAAATGCTCTTTCATTAGAGCTCAAGAGTTTATCACAATGTGGTGTTTATTCAAGACATCTAGACTCTAGTCTAGATTGTATTTTATCATTCGCTCAGATTAGTGGGTGCTTCTCAATTCTTATTTGTGCATACCTGTTTCCTTTCCTCACTTTCTTTCCTCGTGTCTTAGCTCCAGGGTGCGATTTGTGAAAAAAACAGAGGGGGGGTTTCATAGGTGTCCATTACGGTGACGGTGGGTACGCGTACTCACAATATTTCGTCATGAGTCATTTTGTACCCACCACTTTTAACTTCTGTCCATAATAATTTGACTTTTGATTCGATTTTTTGACTGTTTTCACTGGTTATGAGGAGCAATACGAGAGAGAAATCTGGTAATCATTCTCCGACCTTAACAAAAATCCTTTATAATATAAATTTTATTTTTTTAATTTCTAATTAAAATATTTCTAATATTCAGAAATGCGCTCTCCGCACACGAGCTCTGATCGGAACAAACCGGATTCACAAAACATTCTTTAGAAGAAAAATCTCCTTAACGCCATTTTTATCTTAAATTCAAGCTTAAGAAAAAAGTTAAGAATATTTGGTATTCTCAAAAAAGTTTCTTAAGAAAGTTCTTATTTTTTTCCTTAAGTATGTTCTTAAGAAAAAACTTAAGAAGAATTCCAATTCTGGAAAATAAACTGTTTTAAATCTTAAAGTTAGGATAACCTTACAGTAGTCTTAAATCTCAAAATGTATGATGTTTTATAAGTTAATTTGATTGTTTTAAATGTGACATTTTGTATTGTGTAGTCTGAAATTGCAATTTAATCTGTTTACTTTACATAGAGAGGAATTTCAGAAGTTTAATAGCTTACTCAGTAATATGTCATGAAACACAAATAAGTATTAGTGTTAATATTAGCAAACATTTAACTTCCTTTTGTAATACATTCATTGTGAAATTACTTAACAACCAAAGGTTGCTCTATGCGGGAGGCGAACCAATGATCGCTCCATCATGGGAGTCGAGCGCTCCCAACCCGCAGGTACGCAGCGCTTCACCCTCCGCGTCAGTCTCTTGATTAGCGCGGTTTGCAGGAGATGAAGCCGTAGGCACGGATAGTGAACCACACACGCCCAGAGTGCTCGACCCGCATGACGGACCGATTGGGACATTAGGAAATGATATTTACTCACCGCACCACCTTAATAATAGCTGGCCTCTGTTAAAACAGCGAATAACATCCTCTATAGTCTTAATGCATCACTCGTTTATATCGCGTTAATGATCGCAAGGTAACGAAAGATCAATAAGTTTATAACCTCATTAGCAGGGTATCATAATTTATTTCAAAGCTTGTCATTTTATAAATGTAAGAGATTCTTAAGAAAAAAATTTGAACTTCAAGAATTGCACTTTAGAACATTCTTACGAACTTCTTATAATTTTTATTTATCCTTTATTTTTCCAGGAAAAATCCCATTGAGATAAAAAATCTCTTCTGCCAGGGAGTCCTGGCCAAAATGGCAGCACACAAAGTTTTACATAAAAGTATTTCAGACAGACAATACAAACAAAAAAAGAAAGGTCCGGCACTCAGAGCTTCAATTCTTAAAAATAAAATATATAAAACTTAAGTAAAACACGAACATGATTCTTTCAGGTAAGATTTCAAAAGGTTTTTAAAAATATTTAAAGATGGGAGCACATCCAGCATCAAAATACTCTGCATTTCATTCCATAATCTAGGTGCATAAGAAGAAAAGGCAGTTTTGCCGAACTCTGAGTAAGATCTAGGTACAGTTAAGAGTAATTTAAAAGATGATCTAGTGTTATAATTACCAGAACAATAAGATAAGAGACTACAGATATAAAAAGGCAAGTGACCTTTTAAAGCTTTTACAATAAACTGCAACATATGCATTTTTCTCCTCTGATACAAGGAGAACCAACCAACCAAATCAAACAAAGTACAATGATGGGTACGTGTAGGAGCATTTGTCACAAATCGTATTGCAGCATGGTATATACTATCTAATTTTTTTAGTGAAGATAAATTAGCATGCATATAAATCACATCACCATAGTCCAACACAGAAAGAAAACAACTTTGAATAATTCTCTTTTTTGCCTCAAATGGAAGACATTTCTTTAAACGAAAGAGAAACCCCAATTTGGGTCTGAGCTTTTTTGAAAGATTTTCGATATGAATATTAAAACCCAACCTTTCATCAAGCCATATGCCCAGGTATTTATAGGTATGTACTCTTTCTATACAATACCCTTCCAAAGTTGAAATTGGTGGAATCAAAAATTTGTTACGAGAGCGAGTAAAGAGCATGTATTTAGTTTTCTAATATTTAAAACCAGTTTTAAATTTAACAATGAAGATTGCAATATCTGGAAGGAATCTTGTTATAGCTCTACGGCTTTTTCCATGGACTTTGCTGCCGCATAAATAATTGTGTCATCAGCATATAAATGCAGTTTAGCTGTAGTTATCTCATTACCTAAATCATTTATATAAATTGAAAATAAAATTGGTGCTAAAATTGATCCCTGAGGGACACCTTTCTTAATTTCAAGTTTTTTTGAAGTAAAATTTTCAACTGAGACACACTGCGTTCTTTCAGATAAATAATTGTAAAACCAATTTATACTCATTTTACTAAAACCTAAGCAGCTGAGTCTGTTCAACAAAATATTGTGATCTACAGAATCGAAAGCTTTAGAGAGATCAACAAATAAAGCAGCACATTGATTTTTATTGTCCAATGATGTAATAATATCATTTGTGACGAGTGTTGCCGCTGTTACAGTACTATGGGCTGACCTAAAACCTGATTGAAACTCATTTAAAATATTATTTTCTGTTAGAAAATGCTTAATCTGATCATTTACAAGGGACTCAAAAACTTTTGCCATAACTGATAACCTCGAAATAGGACGATAGTTATCTAAATCATAGGGGTCCCCCCCTTTTAACAAAGGAAGAACCATGGCTGATTTCCATGCATACGGTATTACATTTGAATTTAAGCTTAAATTAAAAATAGAAGTGATAGGTTCTGCTATAAGATCTGCCGCAATTTTTAAAAAATAAGGCTCTATATTATCAGGCCCTGATGCCTTTTTACAATCTAAATTTTGTAAGGCTTTATGAACTTGTGGGACTAAAATAGGATTAAATGTAAAAGGCTGAGTAGAATGGCATGTTTCAGCTTCAACATTCTCTTTTCTTATACCGTTCGTTACATGAGGATCCAGGGCTGAGCCCGCAGCAATGAAATAATTATTAAAAACCTCAACAATATTTTCTTTCCCTTTTATAAATTTTTTCCTTTACTTTTAAATAATCAGGTAAACTCATAGAAGGTTTTGAACCAGAAGCTGATTTAAACAGCTTCCAAAATTTAGAGGGATCATTCAAATTTTCATTTATCGCATTTAAGTAATAATCACATTTAGCTTTTTTTTACCAAATTTGTGCAATTATTTCTTAGAGTCCTGTAATGTACCCAATCCAGATGGTTATTTGTTTTCTTTGCTTTAACTAGGGCTGTGACGGTCATTATATAACCGTGAGACCGACGGTTATAGTTGAACACCGTCATTAGAACTCTATAACCGGCAAAACCGTGTTATTAACATATTTAAAAAACATTTTTATCATAAAGAATGTTTAAATAGTTATTAAAAACAGTTGTTAACAGTCTGTGTTATACGCCCCCTCACGTTCTCACGCAGTGAAAAATACAGAGCGGGGCAGACACTGAAAACGCGCTGACATACAGGACAGACCAGGTTACTTTTCAGTTACTTTTGAGGTTTAACAAATTAAACAAAGTCTTACCTTTCAAATCATCTCTTCCTTCTAGTTAATTTATAGCATCAAATAAACATGAATGACCATAAGAAGGATGTTGTTTTAACCGCGGAAAGGCGTCAGTACACTCCCCTTTTCAAGTTCAAATCCTCCCGTGCTAATCTACTAACTCTCCTGAAAGCACATTCACTGCTTGTCTTGCTGTTAATTTTAAATAAACGTAGAGTAAGTAGCTAATCAGTGTCTTGTTTATTCAAACGCCGGTTTACTTCGCAAGTGTGAGCACTGAACAGCGCGTACTGTATGTGGAGAGCGTTTGCCGCGCGTGGCCATTGTCGGCTGCGTTTGCAGCGCATACTTTGCAGTTTAATAACAGTATAAAAATCTCAAGTTCATATTACTTTACTTTACATGCATTTATGAGCAAAACCTCTTCAAGACGCTTTTTAATCCACATTCCGGTCCATGTAATGACAGATATAGACACAATTAAATCTATTTCTCTGAAGATTATCAAAATAGATGAGAGAGGATTCATTTATGCTGAGCAGAGAGTGACAGCGCAGTCTTCTGTTAACAGTGTGTGTTTTTTTTTTATATTTCATTGCTCTCTGTTAAATTGCTTAAAGTCATTACTGTTAAAAACACACTTGGCATCACATTCATGATTTTATGGTAAAATGACACTTTCGCGTCAATCCACAAGCATTTAAACGAGCAAAACGCCCCCCACCGACGGTTATGTTATGAACCGTCACATTTGACTCATGTCATAACCGTCATCACCAATTCTGAAACCGGCACACCCCTAGCTTTAACCCATGCAGCATCACGATCCTTGATGCGCGAAGAAATTAATTCCGTAAACCAGGGGTTATCTCTCCCTCTCACTCTAAATTTTTTAAAAGGAGCATGTTTATCACATACACTTAAAAAAGTACATTTAAAATACTCCCATGCTAAATCAATTTATCTTAAGAACATTCTTATTTTTTGTCTAAAGAATGTTTTCGTGAATCCGACCCCAGGACCTCACTGTCTGCTGAACTTGCGCAGAAATATAAAAATATAACCAGCTTTTTAAAATGGTTTTAAAACTAAATTTTTAGACTATTTAATAAACCATTACAGCAGAAAGAGTTTTACTACTGTTTATTCCCGCATTATTAATATGCTGAATAATATGCTGCCTTCTTTCGTTTCAACACACAGCCATAGACACAGCTCCACAGCCATCTCGCAAGTGTTGATAGGCTATTACTCGTGAGGTGTAACCGGGTGTGTAACCAATCAGATAGCGCCATGGGCGGGACATTGAGCAAGTCTGTAGAGTGGTGAATACAGAGAGGCTGCGCGGCAGCTATATCAGAGCCAGCCGAAGTAGCGCATTTTAAAATAAAATTTACTTTAATCAAACCACAGATCCGTGATAAGTTTTGTGATCCGTCTCGCACTGAGTAGTAGCACTGATCACTTTGAGGAGGGGATCCCCACCGGGGATAAAAATAATTAAGCAGAGGCAGGAATTCATTGACCAGAAAGGGGGAAATCCCATGCACCCCCCCCCGTCAAATCGCACCCTGCTTAGCTCTACACTCCTAGGATGCAAGCGAATGAAGCATTAAGTGAATGGCATATCCTCACTCTCTGTATAAAGTGAATTCTGTATTATCAAATTATCAAGTGCATTAAAACCCCCAAATATTTAACAAGAACAGTTAAGTTAAAAACACACTTGAGTTAGAGTTCATATATAGCCTTACTACAGCACGTTCTATATTATTATGCACATGCCGTTTTTGTTTATTTTTCCATTACAGCCAGTAAATTTACAAATTTTATTTCACCCTTAACAGTTATATAACAATAATAATAATAATAATAATAATAATTAAAGCTGCAAGCAGCGATGGAAGGGCCCTCGCACGCATGTGCACCGCTACCCTATGGCATTAGTAAAGCAGTGATTTAGGGGGATATGAATTAGAGTGGGTAAATATAGGTGGATATTCAAAGGAAGATTGATGTGCCACACCGCCTGTGTGCAGTAGGGCTGTCACTTTTGAGAAAAATCAAATTCGAACGGATTTCGAATATCATGCAATGTATCCGAATATATTCGAATATCTAGCCCCCCCCACGCGTATCAAATAAAACCACCGTAATGGAGATTCAATCACAAAATTATTAACAGTAACAGTCATAAACAGGGTTGTCTGGATTATTTTTTTTACTTAATGTTTGAAACAGCAGGTAATCAATTTATGAATAACAAACTTATATATATAAAAAAACGATTCAGAACACTTACAAACAATAACATGACAACAACTTAAATAGCAGCAGGAGTATGCAGGAGATGCAAACGGAATTCGCGCCCGCAGATTTCGGCAGAAAACTCAGTGGAATTCCGCGGATTTAATGCTCGTCATTGACAAGCACACATATCCCGCGCTTGAGGGTGTTAGTGAGAAGTAATCTCATTGACAAGCAGCACACATGCATAGCCTATCCCGCGCGTTTGTGAGCCGTCATTGACAAGTACATTAACCCTGTGCGTGCTGTTTGCTTGCCCGTTTTAAATGATAGAGAGCACAAACACTTTGATACTTGAGATGTCGTCAATGTGACGCACAACAGTCAGCACATGATCATCTCAAATCCGTTTACAAGACAAATGCTGTTGTTGTTTAATATAAAGTTTACATTGCGTTGTAAAAATTATGAAATTATCTTCATACATGCTAATTTCATAATGCGAACGTATTAACACAAGCTTTTTATTCTGCTATAATATTTAACACTATAAACAATGTCATTTTATATACAAACTATAATTCTATAGACATGCACATTAGGTTCATTTTGGTCCCATTTGATTCCCTCTCTTGACGCACAGTTGCCGTCTTCGGTCTCACTCTCAGCCTCCTTCCTATTACGAGGTGTTACTGTAAAAAATGCGCTACACATGCATTTAAAAAACCGGATGGTTTATTTATAGTTCGAATACGGATATTTCACGTCATGTTCGAATGCATATTCGAATATCGAATAAAAAGTGACAGCCCTAGTGTGCAGCAGGTGGCACTATGACTGTACCTGATTATTGTTATATTGACGTGTTCAGGCCAGGACCCTTAACAAACATGTAAAGTCTGAGGCAAATCGAACAATGTATGCCTGAATTACAACAGCTTCATATTTCATGGGGAAACATCACACTTTGCCAGGCCGCCACGGACACACCCTTCAACGAAAAGTCAAGATCTTCGCAATATATCATCTTAAAGTCCTTAAGATCAGTATGACCAAATATGATAATAATTTGATCAAATCTCTAAGAGCAGTAAATCATAGCTTTAAACATGTAATTTCCGGCTGCCTCTAGGTGGCGCTATGACTGTAACTGGAAATTTGCATGGAAACGTGTTCAGGCCAAGACCCTTATCAAACATGTGAAGCGTGGTGCAGATTGGACATTGTATGCCTTAGTTATAACAACTTCCTGTTTCATGGCGAAAACGCCGAAATTCGTCAGGCTGCCACGGACACACCCTCCAGCGAAAAGTCAAAAGCTTCGCAATTTAGCATCGCAAAGGCCTTTAGATGAGACTGACCAAATATGATAATGATCGAATTAAATCTCTAGGAGGAGTTCGTTAAAGAACGACGCTTGAAAATTAAAAAAAATGATAGAGAAAATTAAAAATGGCCGACTTCCTGTGGGGTTAAAAGCTTCGCTCCAAGATACTTTTTTGTAGGTCTTGGGGTGATAGATGATCCTACTAAATTTCATGTCTGTACGTTTTTCGTAGCGGGGGGGCTGTTCTCTTGAAATTTTGCTGGTGGTGCTATCGAGTCATTTTCACACGCCCAGTTCTGACGCCTATACTACATGTTAATTTTCGCCACTTCTGACGCGTGTGCAAATTTTCATGCGTTTTCGGGTATGTTTAGGCCCTTAAAAATGCGATCCATTTCGGAGAAGAAGAAGAATAATAATAAACGGAGCAAAAACAATAGGGTCCTCACACCCCGGTGTGCTCGGGCCCTAATAATAATAAATACATTTAATTTATATAGTGCTTTTCATGGACTCAAAGTCGCTTTACAGGGAAATAGATTGGTCAAACAAAACAAGATAAACAAAACAAAAACTAGAGAAAACAAGACAAGCAAAATTGAGGCACGGTTGAGGGTGAGGGTATGCTATGGATGGGCAACTATGGATGGGCAAAGGCGAAGAAATAAGTCTTGAGATGCGACTGGAAAATGGTAAGGGATTCTGTGGTGCGGATCTCTTGGGTAAGGGAGTTCCAGAGCCTGGGAGCTGCCCTGGAAAAGGCTCTGTCCCCAAAACTGCAGAGCTTGGACTTGTGGATGCAGAGGAAACCAGCTAAGGTAGATCTGATGCACCATGAGGGTTGGTAAGGGGAGAGGAGGTCAGTGAGGTATGAGGGTGCCAGATGGTGAGGGCTTTGTAGATGAGGACCAAGATTGTGACAGTGTAGATGTTATTGTATTTAAATGAAGAACATTTTTTTTAAGAGATACAAACTATTATAAGATTCATGAGTGATTTACAGTACAGAAAGATTATATATAAAGGCTTTTAAAAATCTTTTTTAAGAAAATATTAGGAAAAGGCAGCAATAAAAAAGCCACAGTTAAGAAACAAACATGTATTTTGCATATTACATTATACATATAACAACATATAATAAATGGGTAACAACAACAACAACAACAACAACAACAAGGAAAAAAAGGAGGGGGATTTAGGGGCATAAAGTTACATTTCAAAGAAAAATAGTACAGTCAAAATGAGTGATAATAGATCACTGTTCTGGTTTGAGGAGATCCACAAAGGGTTGGAATTGCTGTTGGGATTTAGGGTCCAGGGAACGTATCCTTTCCAATTGTATAACATGAAACGGTTCACTCATCCAGACTTTAAAACATGGGGGGATCTGGTGATTTCCAATTAACAAGTATTGCCTTTTTTGCAAGAGTCAATCCCATTAGTAGGGATTTTTGCTGTGGGTTTCGGAGAGTGCTTAATGTCTCAGAAGATCCAATAGTTGCCAGATTTTGTTCTGGCTTAATCTTCTGTTGAAAAAAGATCAAATATAGCAGTCCAGAAATGAAACGATTCAGAACAAAACTAAAACATGTGACAAAGTGCCCTCTTTTATTTTACATCTGTGACAGAATAAAGAAACAGTGCTGAATATTTTACTTAGTCTAGTTTTCGATTAGAATAATCTATGAATTACTTTGAACTGAATCAACCTGTGTCTTACATTTATTGAACAGTTTTAAATATTACTAAGGCTTTCATTCCAGGTTTCCTCAGATACTTCTTCACCAAAGTCTTTAGACCAGGCTTCTTTTATATGAGTTGTGCTCGCTGGCAGCTGGAATATATTCAGACAGTAGAAACTAAATTTATAGAATTCGGATTTACCAAAAGACAGTGTTCAAATGTGTCAGGCTTTGGCTTGTCCATAAATTGTAGAATAACTGTTTGGACATAGTGTCTCACTTGCAGGTACCGGAAAAGGTTGGAGGCTAGGAGATTAAATGTGGCTTGTAACTGATTGAAAGATGCAAATGTATTATCTTAACTTACCCAACACTGGTGCTGATATACGTTTGCTAACTCAGACTTATGCTGCCTTCACGTGCTATGGAAAGATGATAATTTCTGTTTATGAACTGGTATTTAATAGTGTGTTGTGTTCAAGTGCTTTTGTTGTCGTACTTTAGGGAAAATACATTCACGTGAGTAAATTGCTTGACCGCTCATTACTAGGAGGCTCCTATTGACTGTTAGCTAACATCTGCTAACCAAACCATGAGGGTAGTTTTAAAACTACTTCTTCCAGCGTGCGTGCAGTTGAGCTCTGTTGACAACAAGTAAGCGTCGCTTTACATACGTCACACACTACATTGCTCTGATTGGTTGTAGGTCTATCTAATTGAGTGCAGATGCATTTCTTGTCCTGGTTCAGTGAAACACAGCCCAATAATCACAGCCCAATGGAGCGGTATCAGACTCAAATTCTGACTAGAATTTTGAGCATGACAATGTCAGGCTAATGTGGAGCATCATTATATGAAAGATCTGTGAGCTGGACAGCACCATAATTCAAAACATCAACTTGAAATAAAGTGAAATAAAGGCAAAACCTATACTTGTATACTTACAAGTTTAATGAATAGGAGAGTAACGGTAATGTCATAGATATGCTCATAAATTATTTTCAATCATTCAATAATCATTTAATCCATTTATATTATTATAAATTTGGTTAAAGTGCATTCTGCATAATAATTTGGAACAGCATATTTGGCATATTTTTAAAAGTATTAAAGTATCTTTTGACATTTTTATTTCATTTAAAAATAATTATCCACACTGTTGAGGGTAAAATAAAATTTGTAAACTTACTGACTGTATTTGAAAACAAAAAAAAAAGGCATGTGCATAAGATGGCGACAGAAGGCAATGCCTACTTTAAGCTTCAAAAACGATCTTCAGAAACCTATGGGTGATGTCACGGACACTACGTCCATCTTTTTTACCAGTCTATGTATATTATCAGTAATCAATAGATTTATTAAGGATTCAAATGTGACTGATAAAGTTAAACAAAAAAGATTAATAATTTTCACCTCGCACACAGTTTTTGAAATGCACTGAAATACATCACTTCTGGTCGGCTTATTTAATGCGGTGTAGTCGAAAAGTTCAAAATTTTTAATTGATACAATGATCAAACCGGATCCGAAAATTACGCATCTGAAGATGGTCGGCACCACAAGCAGCCCCTTTGCGGAATGAATGACTTCCGGTTTATCGGTCATCATTTGTCGTGTGCAGTGAAAAGGCGGCTATAGGATACACTTGTGTATCCTCGCTTATGACTCCTCAAGAAGCCTCCTCACTCTTCGTTTCTCACCTCCTTGTAGGACATCTCAATTCTTTAATTGTACTGCATGATGGTGAAGCTTAAATGGTTTCCTGGTCGTAAGATTTAGGATGTTGGGGCGATGAGGCGAGGAAGCATATTGAGAAGCACCCAGTGTGTTTAGTCATGCTAACAATGTGAAAGCATTTTAATATTTGTGCATTTTCTTCCTAGGGTTTAGCAAATCTGTATGATAAAAGCAACCAAGCAGATTTCAAAGCTGAGCTGTCAAAGGTTTATCAGACGCTTAGCACATTGTATGAAATGTAAGTGGTCCTGATGCTATTTTAACTGATCATGCTGATGCAGTTTTTTTAAGAATGTTTGGCTTTCTCTGTGTTTACAGGTCAGACAAAACAAAGTGGTTGGAAGTCAGCAAGAAACTGGTGGAAATTTATCAGTCAGAAAAGAATTATTTACAGGTAACTTTTTTGTATTAGAAAACAGGATTTGTCAGTGTTTTCTCTACGATACATTCCAGATGTGGCGGTAGGGGTCGTAACCACCCTCCCATGGTGGTTAAAACTTCCCACCCAATAATTGAGCACACCAGGGTCGCTGCTGGCCGAATAGGTGCCCTAAGCAGACTTGTACTGTGATGTACCCTTTAGTAAAAAAAAGTAAATGAATCACACATCAATGTCATTTTCAGGACATTGTCATTTAAACAATGAGGCTACAACATATAAATTGGTACATTGTTATAATTTATTTAAATCAGGTGGATGAGTTGGTGGTGTCAGCAGCCAAAGCTATACATTTTCACAGGCTTGTGAACTGACCTGAAAGTGATGCACAGGTTTTATTTTGGACACTATTCTTTTTCCTTTGGAGACCGAATGCTGTGTCTTCCTGGGTATAGCTGTCTGACGTGTGTTACTGGCAAACGGCGACAAAGTATCGCGAGAGTATGCTGCTTCGCATGCTTTCTAATTGCTCTGTTGGCACTTTGATGTTTTTTTGTGGATCAATCTGCGTATCACTATCGATTCAGTCAGGTGGCAGGGGCACTTCAGGGACAGGGGCACTGCAGGGGCAGGGATGGCACGTCGCGTCATCTGCTTACTGCATTCACCGCCAAATGCTGTACGTAATGTCATGCTACTAATGAATAGTTTTTTATACCGAGTAATCTATCGACTAATTTATCGAATAATCGATTATTCTAACGGCTTATTTACCACCAAAAATAAACAAACATTCAATCAAACTTCCCTAAATCCCAATGTTCTTTTATCATGGCATAATCTTTTTATATTGAATATACATACTATTTACTAACTAACTAACCAACTAACTAATATATATATATCAGGGGTGGCACGGTTCATGAAAAATATCCGAACCCTTTTGGTTTGCTTGTCTCGGTTCGGCGCGTGTGTGCATCGCACGGTTTGACGGTTCATGGCATGCGCAATGTAGCCTCGGGATCTCAGATAGCGTGTTTCCCTTTCGCGCAAAAGAAAAGGTGACTGGTGTGGAGAGTGAGTGCTGCAGGTCATGTTACATGTAGAAATGGCAAGTGGGAAGGAAGTCTGCCCAGAGTTGGAGGATGCGTCAGCGTCGTATAAGTTTGGTGTGTGGAAACATTTTTATTTCATGTTTCCTATGATGACAGCGGAAATAAAATGATAGATAGAGCTGCAGTCATTGGTTGAATGTGTTCGAACAGCCACACCATACCGCCTTCTCTCCGCCAATTTATTTAATCTGAGGTTCTGAACACAATGTTTTACGTCTTTTCTGACTTCTGCCGCAAACACACGGTGAACAGCGCTATTTTTAGCCTTTTATTGATAAAACTAAAGCAGCTGATTTTCTTCCCTCTTGCTGTATCAAAATCTCACCTGGCTTTCCTTAGAGATGGTCCCAATAATGTGTTTAAAGTCAAATTCAGTTTTTGCATGATAACATGATATAACTTTTTTAATACTGTATCCTAAATTATGGATAATTAATACATTAATAAGATAATAAGTTTCTGGAGTGTTAAAAATTAAAAGAAAAAATAACAACAAGAACTGTACAGAACCGAGAACCATGACCATAAAACCGTGATACGAACCGAACCGCATGTTTTCTGAACCGTGCCACCCCTAATAAATAAATAAATAAAAATAAATAAATAATTATATCTATCTGTGTGTATTTATAATCAGGGCCACTGCTGGCCAAATGGGTGCCCTAAGTGGACTTTAACAGTGGTGCCCCCTTTAATTAAAAAAACAACAAAATCACACACAACTATACTGCCCTCCAAAGCCTAAGTGCAGTATCTACGCAAACACTGAAACTGAGAAAAATGGCTTTAAAGTTTTTACACTAGCCAGCCAAACATGTTGTAGGTAGATTAGTGGTAATGCATTCATGTAATGCCTTGTTAGGAAAAAAATTTTATAGATAAAAATCATGACCACCGATGTGACCTTTGACTCCCAAAATGCAGATACTGCACTCTGCCTTTGAAAGACCTTACACAACTAAAACACTATTGCAAAAGCAAAGTGCAGTATCTACGAACTAAATGTGTTCATTCAACTTTTTCTCATGCTTCTTAATACATTTTGATTGTTTTTAATAACTGTAATAGTTTTATTTATGTTTGTGAATGCTAAAAATGCTCCTTTTACCACAAAGAGAGTATTTAACTCACTTTATTAATTTTTATTTATTAAAAAATTACATTAGACGAGGTTTACTTTAAAACAGTAGTTAAAAATTAACATAATTTAAAAATAGAAGAACATGTTTGTCCCAAAGATATTATTGTTTCAAATGTACTAAAAGTGGTAACTAACAGTATGTACATTTTAGTTAATTTTCATCTCAAAGTAGCACAGTTATGTAAACTTAGATATTTTTAAGATTAGCTTAAGAAGTACTAAACTAAATGTTTTAATATTAAGTAGCCTACAAAATTAGTTCGTGGAGAAAGAGCACTTATTATGGAAGTGTACTTTTTCACACAGTGTGCTTTCTGCTGGCCCGGCTGCGCTCGTCAGGTTGACTGGGCTCCGCTATCTTTGCCTAACAATAAAACTTTACCAAACTCTTATCAAACTTTTGATGGAGTAACCCCTGTCAATACAATTTGATTAGCTGCCTAAAAAGTGGAGAGATGTTCGAATCAACAAACACCAATGCGCTTGAATCGGATTATATCATTATTGTCAGAGGATATTGCCTTCAATGGACGAGCACAGGTAGGTCAAAACTTGCTAGCAGCTGGCTAGTCAATGTTAACTACTTATAAAGCTGTAATTTGCCTTATCATGAGTTATTATTTAGCTATCTTCCTTACCAGTATTTGTTTTTTTGCGTTTTAACGCGAGTTCAACCATCATTTGGCCGCGGGATTGTGCCATGGTTTGTTGTTTCTGTGTGTTACGATCGGGGGAAACCGCAGTATCTGCGGTATCAAAGCCGGAAAAACAAAGCCAGAACGCAGTAACATCACTTACTGCGGTTTGCCTTGGTATTAGCATGGATTTTGTAGTTACTGCAATTTTGACACCCTCATTTCTCTGAAACGGGACAAAATTGAACCAGGAGACTTTGTCACAAGACAGAACAGATGTCATAAAGCTCATTTCAAGCCTTAACTCAATTTCGACCAAGTGTGTAGTTACTGCGCTTTCGCTTTGGACGGCAGTATAGTATGTGCGTGAATAAAACTTAATCAAAATGCTATTGTTATCTCAGATTTCAAGTTTTAACTCAGAGTTGGTTGAACCTCCTTATTGAAACGGGCCCCAGGTATTGTAATAATAATAATAATAATTATAATTATATAATAATAATAATAATGTCCCAATCAGCTCCTTTATCATGTGGGCTTTCGCAAGGATCTATTTTAAGCACTCTCTTATTCTCACTTTTTATGTTTCTGCTAGGATCTATTTTTAGGAAATCTGAGATTTTATGTCATTTCTACACCAATAATACTCAACTCTGTTCCCTTGCGTCCTGTCAATAAGTACTGCTCCAACATTACTAAAGCCGTTTCTCAATATGCGTTCTTGTCTGTACTTGTGTTCTTGTGGACTTGTGAAACGTCATCATTCGCGGCCCAAGTACTGTTCCAATTCAAAGTTCGCATCAAGCCCAAGTTCACATAAAATCCCCGGATGTGTTCTTGATCCGCCCATTTTATCGAGGATGCATCAGAGGAGACTTGTGTGGACTTATGACAGCAAAGTTTCCCAGAATGCATTTCGCGTCAGGAGTTCGTTCTTCCGAGTCTGAACTTGCAAGTGCGAACTACGAAGGACACAAGTCCGAGTTCGGCATACTTGGTTTTGAGAAACGGCTTAAATGTCTGGCTGGAGTGAAATCCTGGATAATTATCAGTTGGGGCTGAAAGATTTAGGAAAATAATCTAATTGCGATTGTTTTTATTAACATTTAATTTAATATATATTTTTTTAAGCTGTTCGTCTTCTGTATTAGTCTTCAACAAAGACAAGCAATAAATTATTATATAGTATGACCCAAAATTAGATTAAACATGAGGCAAGGCTTATAGGTTATTTGATGAAATTAAATAATGCATGAATTTATATGAATGACATTTTCCCCATCTACTTCAGTTACACTAGTACAGTATACTGAATGATTTACTGAACTTCCAGACTTGTTGTAAACATGCAGTACTTTTAATTTCCACATAAATCAGTGCCAAATAAGCCTGGTATAAACATTTTAAAATGTGCAGAAATATAAAATCAAATCTTGCTTTACCACACTCAGTATTTACAGAATAAACACATGATATGTAAACACGTGTACTGCACTTTTTAAATGCTGTCTGTGAACTTAACTATTAATAAGTAAAAACACATTACTGATCTCCAAAAGGGGGTCAAACACAGTATTAGTATGGTGTTCCTAATAATCCTTTAGGTGAGTGCATTACTGTTCTTGTGTTGTTCTTATTGTTTCTATTGTTTACCTCATTTGTAAGTCGCTTTGGACTAAAGCTTTTGCTAAATGACTAACAGTAAATGTATCACAATTCTACCGGCCTTTGTTGTAGTTTTTGTATTTGTTTTATTGAATGTTTTTATGATATTTATTGCTTACTGCTTATGTATTTGTTGTACTTTGTGTTTTATTGCTTTGTTGTACAGCACTTTGGGCTGTGCTTGTGGCAGCAGAAACATGCTATATAAATAATAAACTTAAACCTAGAGGCTGACTTGAGAAATGCTTGGTTTTGATGGGCAGCATTGAAGACTTGGAAGTAAACGCCCACTGCTATGATTGGATAACAGTTTTTCGTAGTCAAACTAGCTTTCAATACTCAATCTCATGTGTAATCAGAGTTTACTGTTAAGTGAGTGTCTTGCGAGTATTTTGTAAACATGTGTGTCTATTTTATAATAAACTTTTTCGATGCAGGTACAACATACACACATGTATTTTATCATATACCAGAAGAGCAGAATACACAGGGCTCAGTTTACACCTATAACCGTTTTTAACCAATTGGGGAACATAAACAGGCTGGGGGAACTCATATTAAAGGTGACATAGAAAGATTGAACGGGGTATTTATCCTTGTTCTGTGATGTGACATGTATACAATTTTTTTTTTGTTTGGGTCTGTAATTCTTAGAAGCTTCCTAAAAACCTCTCTCAGATAGCTCTATTAGGGTGAGGGAATTTTAAACAAGTGGTTTTGCACCTATTTGGCTCCCCTACTGGCTTAACTTGCAATCTCATTACTGTTTGGCTGACTTTGCTGCCACTCAAAAAATGTAGCCAATTATTTTAAAGTGGAGGGGCAGATAGATGCCTGTGATGTCATAAGCATCAGTTTTTTTAGATTGGGCCGTTTTCTGGCTGACATTTCTAAAAGAGGAATTTCTGTGATACTAACCCCCCCCATTCAGACAGCCAGCGACCAGCAGTTGCAGAGCGACGCAATCTCATTCATTTCAATAGAAACCGGGCGACTTCCGGCGACACGAGCAAAAGTGACCGTTGGCGACCATATGGGCGTGTCCAGCGACACGAGATGTATAGCGTGTATTGCACTTTTTGTATGTTCGTGAATGCGGGTAGACTACCATTATTCAACAAAGACAAGGTAAAAATGGTTTTTCATTCTCTGTCCCCTTTAATGTTAAAAAACCTCATAAAATGAAATTTTTATGCCATGTGCCCTTTAAATTCTTGTTAAGGGTCCTGCCCTGAGCACATCAACATGGCAATATTTATTTACAGTCATAGCCAGGGTACTCGCGGAGTCTTAAAAGTCTTGAAAAAGTATTGAATTTCATTTTCCCATATTAAGGCCTTCAAAGGTATTGAATTTCACCTCAAATTCCTGAATTTTTCACGGAGGTCTTAATTTTTCAAATAATCATATGCTGTTAATTCAGACACAAAACTCGCGTGCACGAAAACCACGCGCGAGCGATAGAAACGAGCGCAGAACACTATCCATGTTCGGAAAAGCATCTTAGCGAGCGCGTAGAACACTATCCACGCGCGGGAAAGCATTCTCGCATGTTCACAGAACACTAAAACGCAGTCACGCGAGCAAAGTAAAAAGGCTGGTATGAGAAAGTAAAGGCTGGGGTGAGCGCTCGCTCGACTCTCTATATGCGCTCGCAGCTGCACAACACGCACTTGCTCAATCAAGTTGATTTTGGGACTGTGGGGGCGGGACAATGACGGGTGTCCTCTCACCTGTGATCAGTTGTTTGATTTAATCAATGACACCACAATCTTCTGTTCCACAATGTCTCTAGTAAATCTAGGTAGAGAAGACACTTTTTAATATGATCATTATGTCGGAGAAGGTCATTTATATGTTAAACAATAGTCTTGTGTGATCCATGCAATAATAAGCTGCAAACAATAATGCAATTTTTTACATACTATAGGCTACATATTTACATTGTCACACTAAGTTAGCATTAGAAAACTTTAGTATGGTCCTGTATAAAGATTAACAGAAAAGATTAACAGAACTATATCTATATATGAGCTTGTGTCCTGTTTTTTGTTTGGTGCAGTGAACAGATCTCTTGTCTTTTTAGGGTCAAAATACCATTACATTTTAATTTGTTGTTGTGTTTGAGGGGTTTTTGTTTCGTTTGCCATAATATGGTTAATTTTGTTTTTCAGTATTGTTCTGGTTCAGATCATTACTGATGAGTGTTATTAGATGTTGTTATTATCTTAACTATATTAAACAGCAAAAAAAAAAAAATACCTTAAAATTGGTGTTATTGATTGGTGTGCAGCTTATTTCATGGATCAATCAAGACTATTGTTTTAACATAAATTACTTTCTCTGACATAATGGTCATATTAAAACGTGGCGGGCTGCACAAGATAAAGAGGAGGGCCGCATGTAGCCCCTGCCCTCCAGTTGTCCATCCCTGATTTAGGGATTTTCAAATTTGATTGTTGGGTAAATTTAAGGGTTAGGCCGTTTAGGCCTTGGACTCAGCCTTTCAGAGGCATGTTGTCATGAATGTTTAAACACTTGTAAATAGTAATTATTTGAGGTTTATTACATTATTTAAAATGATTTATTCTACCTGAATGGGTGCGATGTAGGTATTAAATTTCATTTGAAGTGGTATTAAAAAGGTCTTAAACAGCCTTGAATTTAGGTTTGACAATCCTGGGGGTACCCTGCATAGCGTCACCTGCTGGCAAAATGAACAGGCATGTTTACGTTAAATGAAACCGTGTTCAATCTGTGCCCTTATTAATGTTTGACAAGAGTCCAGCAATGAAGGCATTTATATGCCACTATTCAGTTTTAATAATTGTGCCACCTTTTGCCAACAAGAGGTATGGCAGATCCAAATGCCTTTGCCATATTCCTACTATATTTACCCACTTAAACGCATATCCCCAACTGTTCATTGCATTCCTTAGGCCATTGGCTGGTAGTGGCCATGGGTGCTAGGGCCCTTTCATTGCTGCTAACAGCTTTTATTAGGGCCCGAAAGCGAAAGGTGCAATGGCCGTTTGTTTTTTTTAAGAATTTATTCTTATGTTATTGCAAATAAGTACGCTCATGTACAAAAGTTGGTACGCATATAGATCTCATCAACCCGAACAACTTTAGCACTCAAACCTATAAGCTCTGCCCACCAGGATGCCGGCTATTTTGGATTGTTTCAAAAGTGCACTTTTAAATACTCAGAAATCAGAGAAACAGGAAACGTCTTATATCTAAGGTTAAAATGTCTTATTGTGATGATACGCGGGGTGTATCTTTGGCCAAAGATTCCAATCGCATCAATGTGCCTATTGTGGGTCCCGGACATAGCGCCACCAACATGCGTCAGGAAGTGTGCCAGTTATAATAGTAGATATTTTGACAGTTGCTTGTGGTAAACTTTTAAATACTCCTCCTAGGGAATTTATGCGATTGACACAAGACCTTGCAAACATGATGTTGTTACATTGGACTTCCTTCCTCGGATTAATGGCATCAGTTTTAAGAAGGTTGCGGTCATGACGGTGTTGCTCTTGTTATTTTTGTCCACCTATAAAGTGACATGTCATAATGAGTAAAAAAACAAAAAAAACAAATGAGTTAACTACTGCCCCGCCCCCCGATACTATCGTGTATCGCCGATCTCACAGGCTTACGATAGGACGATCTTAAAATGGGGCATATTGCCCAACACTAATTTAAGGCTAACAGTTGCATGTGGTCAACTTTTAAATACCCCTCCTAGGGGATTCATGCGATTGACACCAGATGTAGGAAACATGATGCAGAGACATTAAACTTTCTAAATTGCGAATGGATTTTTGATTTCTTGAAGGCTTAGATTCACTTTAAATTTGGCACAGACTAGGGCTGTCACAGTGGCAGTTTTTGTGGTGGTAATGGACAAATTATATAGATTGTGTGTGTGTGCGTGGGGGGTTGCGCGCATGCGCGTATGTGCACATTGATGCATATAGGTCTTATACATAATGCATACATATATTTTAAAATATAAAAATGTAAACGATGATCAGATATACAGTTTTTAACAAACGTGCGTGTTCATAGGCGCCACATTCTTTCTCCACCGGTGGGTGCTCGTCACAGCGTAATGCAATGCTTAGGTTAAATATGCATCAAAAGACGCTCTGAAGTGCCCACGCGCTTTGAAGGGGAGGAAAGCGGCGCTTTTCCTCACGATTTCTGTGTGGTTTTATTAGACCCCCAAGCCAGCGGATTATCACTTATATCAGTTGCCTTCCCTTGCAAATAGCGCATTAAGTTCGCGTCTGCTGGCTGTTTGTGTTAACACGAACCTGAAGACATCTCACTGGGTGCATAATTTGTGACGTGCACACCACCGCAGGGCGCACTTCCCGACCACGGATCGCACTCCACCACCGCGGTGGTGCTGTGGTAATTACAACCGTCCCAGCCCTAGCACAGACATCACAATTGTTTTACTATATTTGAAAATTAAGTTCTTTAGAAAGAATCATTAAATTATGATTTTGCAATCTTATGAATTTTGTTTTCATGCAGTTACTTTATATGTCTGAAACTGTTGCTTCTCCACCTGCAGGTGGCCAGAGTCTTTCAGAAGTTAATACAAGTAAAGGAGGGTGAAGAGGGAGTGCAGACTTTAGAGCTGCTGGAACTTTGGATGGAGATGACCAGAGTGCTGCAAAGCACCGTGGAGGATCAGGACAATGAGACTCAGCAGCATGTCAGTCACAATAATCAATACTTTCTGAATTTTGGCCTGCCTTTAATATAATAAAATTCCACAGGATCCTGTGTTTTAGCTTCCATCTAAAATGCATTATCACTGATTAAACTGCAAGGAGGATATTAAAGGAATATTCAATTTTCTTAAAAGAAAAATCCAGATAATTTACTTGCCACCATGTCATCCAAAATGTTGATGTCTTTCTTTGTTCAGTCCAGAAGAAATTATGTTTTTTGAGGAAAACATTGCAGGATTTTTCTCATTTTAATTGACTTTAACTCTTTCACCGCCAGCGTTTTAAAAAAAAGTTGCCAGCCAGCGCCAGCGTTTTTCACGATTTTCACCAAAGTTTAATGCCTTCCAGAAAATTTTCTTCTTTAAATATATAAACATACAATATAGCAAATAAAAGAACAGACCCTCTGCTTTCAAACAAAAAAAACCGTTTTATCCTACCTTTAGTGGTTCTTTTGCAATCAGCTTTTGAATATGGGTAGGTTTTTGCAAAAACACCATATTTTGAGCAAAAAGCAGAGATAATTCCATTTTTATGACGGACTTTTCATAGAGATCCCATTCAGAGCGATCTTTAAAACAGACACGGACATGCAGCAGCTTGCCATAGAGCAATGCTTCCGGTTTTAAAAAGTTGCGGAAGGGCGCCACCTGGTGGATAATAGCGGCATTGTGGAAAGATGGAAAATCTCGTCATTGGCGGGGAAGCGTTTTCTCTTAATTGACGAGATATCTCGTCAATGGCGGGGAAAGAGTTAATAGAGCCCAACATTTAATACTTAACTCAACACTTAACAGTTTTTTTCAACGGAGTTTCATAGGTCTATAAACGACCCCAAACGAGGCATAAGGGTCTTATCTAGCAATACGATTGTCATTTTTGACAAAAAAAATAAAAAATATGTACTTTTAAACCACAACTTTTCGTCAAGGTCCGGTCCAGCGCGACCTAACTTAAGTGCGTAGTGACGTAGGGAGGTCACGTGTTACATATATAAAACGCACATTAACAATAAACTGCCACAAAGAAATTAATTAGTATCAGTTGACATACAACAACGTCGGAACGGTCCTCTTTCAAGACGCTTGTAAACACTGGGGCGGAGTTTCGCGTTCGTCCTCTGTGACCTCTTGACGTCATGACGTATTGCGTGGGGTCAGCTGGCGCATCACGACCGGATCTACATGACGAGAAGTTGTGGTTTAAAAGTGTATATTTGTTATTTTCATTGTCAAAAATGACAATCGTTTTGCTATATAAGACCCTTATGCCTCGTTTGGGATTGTTTATAGTCCTTTGAAACTCTGTTGAAAAAAAACGTTAAGTGTTGAGTTAAGTATTAAATGTTGGGCTCTATTAAAGTCCATTCAAATTAGAAAAATCCTGCAATGTTTTCCTCAAAAAACATAATTTCTTCTCAACTGAACAAAGAAAGACATCAACATTTTGGATGAAATGGTGGTGAGTAAATTATCTGGATTTTTCTTTTAAGAAAATGGACTAATCCTTTAAGACACTTTGAATTCTTTGTTTTGAAATGCCCCCATTTTAATGTTCGTTACTACTAGTTAAATATGTGGTCCCCAATATTTTATGTTCATTGAAGTCATCCAAATTATTAAAAACAAATAGTTTTGTAATTATCCAGTTAACTGTCTTAAAACTTTCTAGTTACTTTAAAATAGCTAATCTAATGGACTGCTGGGGTTTGGTTTTGAAAAGAGTGTCTGAGTACTAGACTCTACTTAGAAAGTCTTGTACTTGTTTTTAATTAAAACAAATATTTCTTGTAAACATAGACACGTTGGCACAATCAATGTATGAACTTTGTTCTTGGAAATAATGAGAGATGTCTCCAACTTTTCCAAATCTGGTTTGTTAATTTTTAAATAGTTTTCTTGTATTTCATTCCACTACAGTTGATATTAGCATTTCAGAGATCTTTGGAACTGACTGTAGATGTACCCAGTGAAGCCCACAGGAGCCTGTCAGAGAATTACATTAAATGTCTTTCTAAGGTTAGCGAAAAGCATTATTTCTTAAATTATAGACACCACCTTTACCAAACTACACTAATTATATTATACAATTATTAATGGTACAAAACAAATGTTTCTTATTCTGTATCCCTCAGCTTCCACATGAGGTTGCCAAGCTAAAAGTAATATGTGAAGGCACACTGCTTCTCTATCCAACCTACTTCTACCCTCTAGAGGCCCTCTGTGAGCACTACATCAAAACAGGTCAGCTTATTTTCACAAATATTTGTAACCTGTGTTTAAAGATGAAAAATAAAATGTTTTATGGCCTAATTATATTTTGCACACAGTTGCAATATTATAAAGCTGTAAACAAAGGTACAAGATACCAGTGTTACTACACATCCATCTCCTGATCTTATATTTTGTGATTTAACTCTTTCCCTGCCATCGTTTTTTTTAAGTTGCCAGCCAGCGCCAGTATTTTTCATGATTTTCACAAAATCGCCTTCCAGAAAATGTTCTTCTTTAAATATATAAACATTAGGGCAGCATAGCAACAAATCGCATTTAATCGTTTGCAGAATAAAAGTTTTTGTTTGCATCATATGTGCGTGTACTGTGTATCATAATTATGTATTTATAAATACACATGCATGTATAATTTTAAGAAAAAGATGTGTGCATTAGAGGTCTACACGAAGGACCGAGACTCTCCAGCTTTTAAAAAATGCACGGGTCCACGTCGGTTCCGGGTCCAGCTTTTAAATAATAGACAGGTCCGGGCCGGATCCGGGACCAGCTTTCAAAATAACAGACGGGTCCGGGTCTAAGCATTTGGCAGAGTTATTATTTGGGCCCGAGCACTGAGGAGCAAGCCAGAATGGCCTCCACTGAAAGGTGCGAAGCCCTATTGTTTTTGCTCAAATTTATTAGGGCCGAGCACCGTGGAGCAAGCCAGAATGGCCTGCAGTGAATGGTGCCCAGCACTTTTGTTGTTCCTCAATTTTTTTTTCATTTGTGGGCTATTTGGGGGCCTTAACATACTTGACAACTCTTGAAATTTGTCAGAGACGTCAGAGTGGTCGGCCATTAGGACCGGGCAAAGGCTGGAACTTGGGCGTGGCAAGTGAGCTCTGTAGTGCCCCCAGTAATGCAAAAACAAACATTGGTACACAGATCGGGCAAAGATGTACGCACATGTACGAGTGTTGGTACGCATATAGATCTCATCGACCCAAACAACTTTCGCCTCAAAGATTTTAGCTCTGCCCAACAGGAAGTCGGCCGTTTTGGATTGTTTAAAAAAATGCATGCTGTGAACTTTTAAATACTCCTCCTAGGGAATTCATCTAATGTTAGATCTCTCTTCATGCATACAGAGTCAAACAATGCTAAGTGGTTTTTGGTTGGTCATTTTGTTTGTCTAACATTTAGAATTTTGTCATTAAGTTCAGTATTTGTTTAACGCAGTTGCCTATCACTACAAAACTTGGTTTGGTTAAGACTTTACACGGTTGATTCTTTGGCTCGTCGAGTACAATATACCAAATGATTGTCATAGTCAAACCTACTTCCTGTCTCCCATTTTGAATAATATTACAAACCTACCTTTTTGAACTCCTAGATTTTTTTGCCTTTAATTTTGGTAGGTATCTTGAAAAAAAGATCTTCTAAAAAAGTTATCAAAAGCTTTTTGATAGACCAATCCGTTCTCGTATAGCGCGTCAGTAGATTTGACAGCGAACATGCCAGAATGGATGTGATGCTTAAATGAATGCGAGTCTGTATTGTCGTGTTTGTGTATTGACATAAAACTTGATTTATGTCATTACAGATATGACCTGAAGATGCATGCACAGTTTGCCAGAGTGCCACTTATGGCGCTTTTCCATTGCATAGTACCCCAAAGTTTGGTTTAGTTTGGGTCGGGTCAGCTTACTTTTGGGAGCTTTTCCATTGGGTGCAGTAGGTAGTACCTGAGCTGATACCAAACGTGACACGGAAAAAACACAGTAGATCACTGATTGGTCAATCGTCACTAAGCGTCATCGCTATAATGTAAAGATTAGCTTTACCTTTAGTGCTAGCTTGCTTGCGCTGTCTCGAGGAAAAATTTTGTCATCTGTGCTCTGCTATAAGTTCCCAAACTCCCTTTTAGCGATGAAAAACATCCACAGGTTGAGAATCAGGGACACCATAACATTTTTTTCCAAACTTGCAGTTTGTGGCGGAACATTTGCGACGAGCACGTCAGTAGTATATGCTTAAAGGAACAGAATGTAGGATTGTGGCCAAAACTGGTATTGCAATCACAAAACTTGTGGCTAAAACTGGTACTGCAATCACACAGCTGGTGGCCAATACACAAAATGACAACATAAACATCAGTTGAGGACTGCAACTCCACTTTTTAAATGACAATATTCTGGCCACACTACTGTTGTCAGTGATATAAGTATTTGAAATGAAAATGATTTCTTAATGTCTAGTGACATATCAGGGCCATTTTATGATTAATTGATACAATTTTCTTACATACTGTTCCTTTAAATGCAACTTCAATGAGGCTCAGCGGAGTGCATCAATTACTGACGCCACGGGTGTTCAAACCGAAATTCTCAAGCGAGATAGAGGTAACCTTAGTGATAAACGCGATGTGCAAACATCTATTTGTGGTGGCCAATTTTAATTTTGTGGCGGACTGATAAATAAATAAATGAATGGGAATGTACAAGGTTGTCTCACTTGTATGATGTCACAGCAGTATGCAGCGAAATTATAACAACACGCCTATAATCCCTTCCACTGCGAAGTGATACCTCGATGGAAAAGCCAACCACGCCAAAGTGAGGTGAGCTGACCCGACTCAAACTAAACTAAACCGTGGGGTACTATGCAATGGAAAAGCGCCATTAGTGGTTTTATATATGACAAATAGCGATTTTTGCTAAAAACTACTGCAAACTTGAATCCAAAATGATGACCGTACTGTTGGAAGATTCCTTAAGGCCTGCCGAGTAGAACAATACTCCGCTATTTTGGGCGTCACACGCTACAATTTTTATGAAGCTGTATCTTTGGAAAACATTTGTTTTATTGAAAAGGGGAAGGCTTTGTCTCAGCACAACCTAGTGGCCTTGAAATTTGAAAATGGCAATTCTTGCTAATATCTGTGGAAAACTTCAGTTTAAAATCATGCTTTAAAGTGGTTTTCCAAACTCACTTTTGGCCATTTGTGTCATTGTTGGGCTTGACCTTGTAATTGCTGCTTTCAGCAATATTTCAAAATGATTTTTTTGTTGATACTGTAGGTGACTGTAGTGAGGAAGCTTTTCACTGCTTCAGCCGTCTCTCAGAGTTAGATCCAGGCAACTCAGTTGCTCACTTTGGCCTTGGTGTTAAAGCTCTGCTGGAAAAAAAATATGAGGATGCCATCAGAAATATTAGTTTGGGTGAGTATGTGTATATGATTCATTAAATCACAGATGCTTTTGAGTAAAATATGTCAGTATTCTTCATGAAACTTTTAAACCAATTAAACCGGAAGTCAGGACCAGTATGCGAGTCAATGTTGTTTAATTAAAATTGATCCTGTTTCTTGTAATACACAGTTGATAATTATGTTTTATCATTCATTATTATGCCTGCAGGACTGAAACAAAGGTGCTGTTCCATCATCGGGTTGTATAATCTATCCCAGGCTCAGCTAAAAATGCATAGATACTCTGACAGTATCAAATCTTCCAGTCAAGGTACTACAGCAATGTATTCTAGAAAATATTTGATTTTGGTATTTGTTAACTTAAGTCATTTGCCATTTCATAGCAGCACTGTTACATACAGAATTGTGCAAGCTTTTTGTTTGCACTTCCGGCATTCTCTGGGATTCAGCATAATGAGGGATTATCTCTCTGGCAAAGGAAATACCAAACCTGTAGAAGGCAGTTGTGTTTCATGTAGGCTGTACTGACAACAATATGTATCAACTTCATGCTGAGCATACTGTATGATATTGAAGTAACATGACAGATTCATACAAATGCACGCAAGTTTTCTTTTGCCAGTGACATTAAGCGTCACATATCAAACTAATGCAAGTTTAATTGTAAAGTAGCTACTTAACATATTTATACAGGGCCGAGCAATCTGTGCTTTTGGTCTATTTCTCTTACTGTCAGAAGATGATCTCCTGTGAATTTGTGAAAAGTTTTGATGTGTTTTGGTTAAGATTTGAACAAAGAGTGGTTTGGAGGTATAAAAGTAAATTTCTTCATTGTATGTTTTTTTTCGATTTCTGAGTTGAGTGTGTAAATCACCAAATCCAATCTTATATTATTATAATATATCTTGTAACCTTAAACTTAAAGGGATACTCCATCGTTTTGTCACATTAAACTATGTTATTACCTTAACTAAGAAGAGTGGACACATTCCTCTATCATAGTGCGTGCACTGAAGTGCTGTGGCGCACGGCGACACTTTGGTAGCACTTAGCTTAGCCCAGTTCATTCAATGATACCAAACAGAGATGAAGTTAAAAACTGACCAAACACATCAACGTTTTCCCTATTTAAAACGAGTAGTTAAACGACCAAATATGGTGGCACAAAATAAAATGTGGCGCTTTTCAAAGTGGGTTAAAAAGGGTAACTATAATGTATGGCGGAATAGCACTTCTGGGAGTACCTCAACTCGGCGCAGGTGGCAATGATTTTGCTTGCAGCAGTGTGTTTCGGATCATTGTCCTGGAAAAAACAGTGGTGGACTCTGAAGATTTCCCTAATGTATGGGGCAGCAGTCTCTTTAATAATAACCTCTTTTCAAATAAACTACGATCCATAATCCCATCAAAGATTGCTATTGGTCCAAGTCTGGATATCGCTCCCAAAACATGAACTTTCAGATGATGCTTTGGTTTAAACACACATCTTCCCGTCTTACAAAATGACATGGTGGCAAAGCAATCTAAAGCCACAGTTGTTTCATCCTGTCAGGGCTCAAGACTAACTTTTTGCACTGGTTGCACTGCTGCGCCTAACATTTGTTTCTTAGGTGCACCAGCACAAAAGTTAGGTGCACCCTAATTTTTGACCGCATCGTATTTATAGTTCACCCAAAAATGAAAATTCTGTCATAATTTACTCACTCTCATGTTGTTACAAACCTGTATAAATGTCTTTGTTCTGGTGAACATGAATGAAAATATTTTGAGTAACCAAACCATTCATGAGCCCCATTCACTTCCATAGTATTATTTTTTCCTACTATAGAAGTGAATGGGGCTCATGCTTGGTTTGGTTATTAACATTCCTCAAAATATCTTGCTTAGTGTTTTTCAGAACAAAGAAATTTATTCAGGTTTGTAACAAAATGAGGGAGAGTTAATGATGACAGAATTTTCATTTTTGGGTGAACTGTCCTTTTAACACCGCAAGTTTAGCGCCCATGGTGGTTTAATACAGAATATAAACATGTAGGCTATTTTATAATTTTCATGTTGTCATTCCATTTTCCTTATACGAGTCATGCACAGTCCTGTTTGATAACCCGCATCCGCGCGATTAAAATAACACCTGACCCGTTATCCGACATCAGCATCAATTTATTTCATACCCGCCCGTTTTACATAAAGACTGCGATCGACCGCACCGCAAATCGTGAAGTAAGTAGAAACCTTTAAAGATCTTCATGCAGAACATTGACAGAAATAAACACAGGACCATGACTGGACAAATATATTAACATTTAATGTGAAACTTTGTGAGGGTCGGCAGATTCACAGCTGAGCGGTCAGCAGTGTTTAAACACTGATAAGCGCTGCGCTTATATTTATACCTTGTAAATAAATGATATGATTGCAGTGATTCCAAAGGTATGTCCAAAAAAACTCAAGTAGAATGTTAAATGTTTAAAGTTTAATGTCTCTTTCTCGCTGCCCTGCGTAAACCCGCGCCGGTGATGGCATGATACGCGTGATGAGCTTGCATCTTGCTAGGGATGCACCGATACCGATACTGGTATCGGCCTCGATACCACATTTTCTAAAGTACTCGTTAAAAGTCCCCCGATACCTGGAATCGATACCACGGGCTGAGAAATGTCTATGTTTGAGCGGCGTGTAAGGGGTTAATGCCTCTTGTGTTGTCCAAAAAGGCAGAGTTTACTACAAACTGGAAAATAGTCCTTTGTTTTTTGTTAAATTATATGACTAAAGCTGTTCCCTGTAAATTTAAATCATGTTTTTTTATTAAGTACTCCGTATCGGTATCGGCAAGTACTGAAATGCAAGTACTCGTATTCCAAAAAAGTGGTATCGGTGCATCCCTACATCTTGCATTACCTTAATTTATGGTCATACAAATAAAAGTAAAACAACATTCAAAACTGTAATGGTGTACAATTATTTATGTGAAGTTACACTCACAATAATAACAAAACATTGTGCTTTTTTAAATTGGTAAAAATAGTGTTTTGTGCTGCATCGGATTTGGAGTGCGTCACACAATAAATAAACTCATATAGGCTATAGGCTACTTTTGAATTCATTTTGTTAATTTGCTAATTATTTAAGTGAAACACATTTCATGTAGGCTTATTTATTTTATTATTTTTTCACCAAAGAAATACGTAATCATCATGTTCTATTCATTTTAATGCTTTTTGCGCAAAAACTAAAGCCTTGGGGGGAATTATTTATAAATGAATCAACAACGCAAAGCAAGGAATTAACTCATTTCTTTATTTAAGACAGTCTGGCAGGAGGGTGATAGCGATACAGCAAACTGTAATCTGGAAGTAAGATTATGAAGAAAACAGCGGCCCTGACTCCTGGCTTTTTTCTATAAATTGGGCGCATGCGACATTGCTGTTCGGTGTTACGTTCAAATAATTTTCTTCAAAAGAATTATGCTCTGGCTCTGACTCGATTGTAAGAGGCTCATTACCTAATTCCGTCTTCGGGTTTGGACCAGGTCTGATGTGACGGGAGGTTGATGTCTGAGCATTGGTTATGATCTTCGGAGGGATCAGGCATTAACTTAACATTCTTAATGAAAAAGTTGTCAATCGTTCTTTTCCTCTTCTCTTATCATCCGCGGCTACATCCACTCTGTTTATCTGACGGACCAAGGCTACTTACCTCTCTCTCTCTCTCTCTCTCCGACTGGAGGCACACGCATTTTTAAAGGGCCATTTCATCGATAAGAACATTAATCTTTGTTGAAAGTGGGTCATATTTGTAGTCGAAATGTAACATAAATGTAGAATTTTGTGCCTATTTGACCGAGAAAAGACAGAATGTGACTTTAGAGCACATTTCTATGAAAAACGACAACTCCCACTATGCACCACAATGCACAGCTCTGCAAGCCACTCCCATTAATCGGAACACCGCTCAGATATGCTATTGTGTACATAAATGCCACGTTAGAAAAAACAAATAAAATAGCCATCACTGTATCTGACAGACACCAATCATGATTTACTTTTAAATGTGATGTTACATTGTGTTACACACAATAACACTCTGGCCTGGTGTGTACCAAAGTCTTATTCAAACAGGAACGTGCGGTTTCAGATCCGCAGTACGAATGTCTGTCCAAGTGCTTTAAAAAGGGTATGCATATTAAATGTTTATTTAGTTTTACCAATTTTCTTTTTGTCTCGTTTACTCTAATTACATCTGTGTAATATCAGCCTCATTGCTTTCACATAGACATATAAAACACCGCTCAGATATGCTATTGTGTACATAAATGCCACGTTAGTATAACAAAGAAAATAGAAACACTCACTTTACAGTCAGACCTCCGTTTATCCCTGCATCCTGCACACAAACGCGGCCCCTGCACAATATCTCCACAGACGCGCTGCCTCAGCTCTTGGAGCTTGTGCTCGTAAGCTGAAACACGTCTTTTGAAATAAGCACATGCAAAGTGTCCCGAAACCGTGACAAAACAAACGTTTATATCCTTATCTGATGGAGAAATGTTAAACCGAAAGCACAAAGCGAGAGTCATCCAAGCTCATATTTTCCGCAGCGCGTTTGCTCGTAAGCCGAAACGCGTCTGTGAAATAAACGTGTCCAAACGCGTGCAAAGTTGCCCTCTTGCCTGGAAACCTTCACCAAACAAACGTCCATATCCTTATCTGATGCAGAAATGTTAAAAAGAAGGCACACAGCGAGAGTACAGGCAGAAGTCTCTCCAAGCTTCTCTACGCAGCGGAGGCCGATGGTTGCGGCGTCTTCCCCGGGCTCCTCTACTCAGTCGAAGCCCAGGCTCCGGCCTACTCCTCGGGCTTCTGTTCCTCCATCTGCCTGAGCTCTTTGCTGTATTGTGGCTCATAAAGGTGCAATGAACAGCGGATTAGAGCATCACGCTTGCGAAATCACCCTTTTCTATATCATATTGATTAACTTCCGCTGTTATTGTAGCACGAAATCTGGCTCGCTCCACAACGTCTGTTTAGCTTAGCTTAGCATAAAGATGGCGGCTGATAGTTTTTTTTCTGTCTGTGTTTGTATATTTTCGTAAGTCCCACCCACTGATCTGTAATAGGTCTTTAGTGTGTGTGTGTCCCACCCATAGCCCCCACCTTGGAAAAATGAGGAATAAGTGTCTGTAGTCCTTCACACTCAACAAAGATACAGGACTTCCTTCATTCAATGACGCAAAATGACGATGTTTACATCATTGAAAGAAGGAAGTGCCTCACTGAAATGAGTATTTCTCCCATCTCAGGAGAAACTGAGGGAATGATGCACGACCATTGAAAAACATGACTGGGGTTCTAACGATACAAAGCTTAATGCAAATGGGTGAAGTTTCCCTTTAAACGTACACACACGTAGATCTGGACCATGGCTTTTTCCTCGAACTCCTGGTCGCACCAGTGCGACCTGATCTTTTTTTAAATCGCACCATTGAGAAATTAGGTCGCACTCTCGAGCCCTGCCTGTTGTAAACCTTTTTTAGCGAAGACCAGGAGACTTGGATTTTCTCGAGCAATAGTCTTTATTGCAGAAAAGGATCTTCAAATCAGAGCATAGAGCCCGGCAGCTGCAGTAACAAGTCTGACTTACAGTGCCCTACATTGCGTTTATACACATTTTAGGGTGCAGTTCCCTAAATGAAAAACAAAGCACTCAACTTTAAAACAAAGCAAACCTTCAGTTTCACAAACCTTTAATCCCATCAACATTACCATTTCACCCACTGTCTCACTCAGGCCATTTCATTATCATAGAAACGGGTTTACACCTTTGACTCAGACCCTTGGCCCAAGCATAAGCAAATGGCCACCAACTTAACACTGCGGCGCAACGTTTTGATGATTTTTTTCTCAACGCCTGAGCACGATTCAAAAGGTGAAGACGTCAATTGCGTGACTGACCACTTACCTTCATCTGCCTCTTAAAAACCTTTTGATGCGCGCAGCAGGGTTATGTGAATGTCTGAGCTGCACACGTGACAGATCAACTAAGCAAAATGATGACATGTGAGAGGGCTGTCTGTAACCACGCACCAAACGACTCCGAATAAAAAACAGACTTAACATTACGATGGGTGAGTGAGTCAGAGATAGCCGCAACAGCGAGTATGGCAAGTGGTGGTGTTCCACAACAGTTAGAGGATTTGCCGGCCTCTTTAAGATCGCAAGTTTGGGAAAACTTCAGTTTTTCAGTCAGTTACAGTTAGGGATGGGCCATACAGCCTCAAAATTATATCATGATATTTTAAGAAATTTTGCGGTAATGATATTTTATGACGGTATAAAAAAAGTTTGAAAAAGGAAGGGCATTTTCCATCCAATGTGCTGTCATTGATGACAGACAACCTAACTTGAAGTTTAAATCCATTGTCATAAGGTGGCAGAAGCAGCATTAACCCTCTGGGGTCTGACCATTTTGGGACACTGTCAGAGGTTCTGACATGCTCTTACATTTGGTCTTTTTTCAGTTGCTTTAAAACATAATAATGGCAAGTGTCTCATACCACTCTGTTCAGCACAAACTAGGCTAAAATATTATATGAGCTACATGTATGTACATGTTTGTATTTTTTAGAGAAAAAGGTTTATGCGTGGTTTTTAAAAAAGCACAAATTTTAAGTCACTGATGTAAGTCCACAAAACCCATACTAAACATGTTTTAACAAGACTTTCCTAAACAGAATCTAGTAGTGTAGAGTTTTTTTCTTTAAAATGATGTGAAAATCATCCTGCCTACTCATTCACATAAACCAATATATTGGTTTAGAAATTGTAAGACACTTTTTGTTTAGAGGGGCCTTATGCGAGAAGGATTGATTGACAGCTAGCAAACAAAGGCTTGCATAATGAGCTGCATAATGAGCTGCATAATGAGGCAGGAGGGAACTACAGTTAAGAATGTGAGGACAAATGTATACATGTTTGTTTGAGGTTTATTAAGAAGTTAAAGGAATAGTCTACTCATTTTCAATATTAAACTATGTTATTACCTTAACTAAGAAGAGTTGATACATCCCTCTATCATCTTGTATCATGTTTGTGTGACGAGTATTCGCAGAGTTTCAACTGATTTTTGTAACGTGATTTGAGAGACAGCTGGCGGAGACAGAAATGTCTGACTGCGCACCCTGTTTATTTTCTTTATTTGACAAAAACACAAAGATCTCTTGTTATTGCGAATGTACACTAATTAAAGAGGACCCTTCAGAGTTTCAAATGATGTCAAACACGTAAGTGTTTGATTATTAATGATGAAGTATTTTAAGTTGAGTCTGCTATGATAAGGAGAAAACACGTTAACGCGTCCCCGCGTTTTTGGACCCCTGGGGGTTAAAGTTCATTAGTAGTGACACGATCACAAAGCATGAGTCAAACGTAAAAAAAGGACAAAATAGAGATGAAATGGTATAAACATTTTACATCACTATAACACAACATCAGATTTTCAATAATTTTCACAGATCCCAGTGACTTAAGTCATTAGCTAATAATATTACATTTTAATTTTGAAATGATTTTACATGTACATGCACTTTTGTTCACATAAACATCAAATAAATAACATAAACATTAATCATGGCAGATTTGGGGTTGTGAGATAAATGTTAATCCAGTTCAGATAAAACACAAGTAAATAAATCAGATTTTCATATAAACACAGGAGAAATCAGCAAGTCATCTGTCTGTCTATGGTCTGTATGTTGTAAGAAATCGGGTGTACTTTAGGAACCAGTAGCGGACGATGCGCTTGCGCCTTGCGGGAGTCGCTGAAGAAATAAACTGTAAAACGGCGCTTTAAACTCATCAGATCACATAATTTAATGGAAAATGAATAGAAAAAATGTATCTGTCTTATTAAAAATTAAGGAAACGTGCGTCATTACAACTAGAATGTGAACATTTGCTAACTTTTTGGGATTTAAATTCAGTCAGTAAAGTAAGTTACTGTCATTACAGTGGTAAATTACAGGGTTTTCCCTATATAACACAACTCCTTAACACTTCAGTTTAAGAGTAACTAAAGTAATTTGCACAGCGATGCTCGGTTGAGTCATTAGTTTACTTTTTACCCTCACATCACCCCCTGCTATTATCTCCCCCTCACTGCTCTTGCTCTCAGGTGTTGTTGCTCTGTGTTTAGGGAACGTAAATGTGACATACGTCATCGCGTCGCTATATCATGATTTGGCATTTTTTATTATGTAAAAAAATTATACCGGTATTATCGTGAATGGTATGATATAGCACACCCCTAACTTACAGGCGAGAGAGTGGTGGAAAAGACGAAGGACTGTGTGTGGGCGTTGTTCAGCAGTTGTTGGGTATTTGAGTGGAAATGCATCTAATCGGGGCTCTTAAGTCTTACACATAAATTGTCCTGCTACAATTAATGAGAGGCGCAGGCATACACAGGCAGTTCTGAGTTCAGCTGCTTTGAGTTTTTTAAGTGTGCTCAACTTTACACCGTGCCTTTTTGTTTTGTTCTTTAGTACATTAATATGAAATATGCTAAAATGTAATTAAAAAATGTATTTAGGTAACACTTGTTATATATTTGAACCCATCTTTGTATGAAAGATAAGTACAAGTTTACTTCAAGTGGTATACATTTTTGTAATACGAGATAAGATGTTAAATGCATTTCACTTCATATTCATGACATCTCAGAATAACACAGATAAGGACACCTATGTTTTTAAGATGATCTTAAGTACTAAAAAATTTGATTTCTGCATTTTTGTTTTGCTTTTCCCTCCATTGTACTGAAATTGTTCCGAACCGAGGTACGAACCGAACCGTGACTTCTGTGTGCCGTTCCACCCCTACTTATTTAAGTATCTGTGACATAAATAAATTTGCTTAAAAGACACTTTAAAACTGTATGTGTCAGTGACACCTGCTTAACTCTGACTTGAATGTAACTTGAATGTAAATCATGATGCTCATGACAACACTACAATTTTTGGGCCAGAAATTTATTTAAACATTGATTTCAAATATACATTTTATCTGAAAAAATGTCAGAAATGTAAACATTGTCTTGAAAAAGTAAACAAATGGGACAAAAATGATGGCATTATGCCTTGCAGTGTAAATGCAGCCATATTTAATGCAGTAAGTTATCATTGAAGTGAGGCAGTGAGGCAACTATTGAAGAAACCTCACAAGTGGTGTGAACAGAGCTAAATTTTAAATTCCTTTTTGATTATCCAGGGCTAAAGTTGAGTGTTGGTAAATGTGATGATTGGACAAGGAAACTACAAAGGTTGAAGTTAGAGGCTTTGGTAAGGACTGGAAGAGGACAGGATGCTGATGAAGCACTGCAGATACTTGCACAGGTACAGTTTCACACTAACAATCCTTTTACTGTATAGTTTGATAATAAAAATATATTTAAAGGGATAGTTCATTTTAAAATAAAATGTATATATTTCTCCGCTCACCCCAAGGCCATCCAAGGTGACTTTGTTTCTTGTATGTAGATTAAATGTAGATTTTTTACTCCAACCGCTTTAGTCTGTCAATCGTATAATCATGTGAATAGTTACAAAATCTAAGAGAGTAAAAACATTCACAGAAAAATCCTAATTCATTCAAATTCAAGTTAATTTCAAGATTTACTATCGCTTAAAGATATTTTGAATATATAAAGAGGTCAGATCCGAAATGCAGTGGTAAGTCAGCATTAAGTAAGGGATAATGTATCCCTCCGCTTCGCGTCGGGTCCTGATCACACTGTCGGGGCTTATTTCCCAATAACTACCGGCTGCCTCTACATTATCCCGCTTATTACACGGCTACTTGCCACATAAGAAAAAAAACTGGACATGAATATGAATTTGAAACATTTTATTGGCATATTTGTTTTAAATTAACATTTTTATCCTTCTGCGAAACTTTGCACAGATACATAAAATGATCGTAATACCTTATTAAGATCCTCTGCTTCATACTTGTCTGTCTCCATTTTTTTCTCTTTAACCAGTCTTTGAGAAGTTTTAATGCCCATTCTGTATTTTTTTGTGTGTTGGCTTCGTAGCTGTCATGCTCTATTTTGTCAAGTTCAGTCTCAGTAAGCTCTCTGTGTCTTGTCGTGGTTGTCCAGTGTTTGTCACAAGATGGCGCCAAACAGACAGTAATCTTTATTGATCTTTATTGGCACGGAGCGATTTTACTCGTGCAAGTAGTCCGGCTATGCGTTATTATTTTGGAGCGGTTATTATTTGAAAAGAACGAACCTGCAAATGTCTCAACTGACCAATCAGAATCAAGCATTCCAGAGAGCCGTGTAATAATTAATGTTAAAAGCATTTATTAATGTAGGCTTTATGTTAGCATGTCTTTAAGCCATTTTAACGTCTGTCTTGCACCTAAAACAACAAACAGAATGAGAACATGGATCCATCATGCCTTGTTACCACTGTGCAGGCTGGTAGTGGTGGTGTAATGGTGTGGGGGATGTTTTCTTGGCACACTTTAGGCCCCTTAGTGCTAATTTGGCATAATTTAAATGCCATGGCCTACCTGAGCATTGTTTCTGACCATGTCCATCCCTTTATGACCACCATGTACCCATCCTCTGATGGCTACTTCCAGCAGGATAATGCTTTGTGCCTTGGATGTGCATCCCACAAATTTCCATCAACTGCAAGATTCTATCCTATCAATATGGGCCAACATTTCTAAAGAATGCTTTCAGCACCTTGTTGAATCCCAGAAGATAAGTTATGAAAAAAGTCCCAGAGATAAGTGATGAATTTACCACTTCTAGAAGATCTCTTTTTGAACAGTTAAGACACTTTTGAAAAAAGATGTGTGGAGTGTCAGGGCGCAGGTTTATGTTTTAAGATGCTGTACTGTTTCTTCCAAAATTTTACCATCAACTACTTCAAAATCAGACATAGTAACTACTTTCTGATGATGTGTTCTGATTTGTCCGACCCCGGCGCAGCTCACGGATGTGCTGATTACCTTTCTGATATTATTGATTTTCTCAGAGAAGAAGTAAGCAAACTCACTGCATTTGCTGTCTGAGAGCATTTCACTTGAAATGTGACTTGGGGAGTTTGTTAGTCTCTCTACAGTAGCAAAAAGAGTGCGTGTGTCGTTTATGTTGCTGTTCATAATATTTGAGAAGAAAGTCTGTCTAGCGCCTAGTTCCACATTGAAAACACAAAGACTGTCTTCATAGATATTACAATGGACTACAAGTTTTGTCTTCTGCCACATGTGCTCAGCTTTTCTGCATTATCTTTTCATATTCTGAACTGCTGTTGAGTTGCTCCAAGGTGATTTTTACCTGCCATTATCCTTCCTGACTTTTACAGGAGCAATATCATTGATTTCACTTTTAACTTTCGAATTAAAGGAATCTAGGAGAAAATCAACAGAGTCCGTAGATATGCTTGGTGTTAAAGATATAGCCTTCATAAATAGCATACTGGTGTTCTCATTTAAGCATCTCTTTTTAACAGACATAGATCTAGCTTTAATAATAATCAACAATTTTGCAATAATGCTTTCAGCCTTATCTATGTGAATGTTAAAATCTCCAGCAATTGCAAAACAGTCAAACTCTGAGGAAATTGTTGATTACAGTTCTGTAAAGTCCTCAACAAATGATGGAGAATAATGATAAGTAAATAATGATAAGTAGAATGCATGGAGTACCTTTTAACACAATACCTAGATATTCAAAAGACTGGTAATTCCCTAATGACACTTGCTTACATTGATAGACATCTTTAAAAAGAGCAGCTACACCTCCACCTCCACAGTTCTGCAGACACTCATTAAAGTAAAGTTAGGAGGGGCTGTTTCATTAAGGACTGTTGCACTGTAGCTTTCTTCTAGCCATGTTTCATTTAGAAACATAAAATCCAGGTTGTTTGTGGTTATTAAGTCGCTGACTAGAAGTGATTTATTTTTAAGTGAACATATTTTTAAAAGTGCTAATTTAACAGTACAAATATTTTCCCTGACAGAAATCTTAGTTTGACATGTAACAGGCAGCAGATTAGATGGGTTTGCCTCACGGCTTGAGAAAGCCTAGACTTTCTATCATGTAATAGAATGTTTTTTTAGTTGAGACTGTTATTTAGGGCAAATCTTTCTAAACACATTTACATTCTCATTTCTGAGGCGCTATAAGTGACTGATTGTGCTGACAGTGTCGTCTTGTGAGTTTAGTGTTGGGACAGATCTGTTGTTTCAACCGTTCATTCAAACGAATCCGTTCAAAGGAGTCAGTTCGCGAATCGGACGCGTAATCCAGGCTGAGCAGCGCAATACTGTAAACAAAGTGTTACTGTAACAACACAAAAAACATTTCCTCGGTGGATATGATTTGGTCTTCCGACCTTTCGCCATCGAATCAGTTTTGTTTTGAGTAATAAAAGCAGGGAGACAGTTTAAAGACAGAAAGCGTGCACGCGCGGCTCTGCTCTCTCTGTCACGCAAACAAAGATCATCATCACTCATTAATCACATGAAATGAGCCTAATCTTTGCACGGACAGTAACATGCTATTGTTATTAGGTTTATTTTTTAAATGGTCGACCATACACACCAAACCTAAAACCTATAAGCATGTAATTTCAGAAGTGAAAGGCTTTTGTTGTGGATTTGCTTTTGAGGAGACTTCAGTCGCTCTATAGATCCACTAACCGGCTCCGGCTGATCCATGCGAAGCAGCCGGTTAGTGGATCTGTAAAGCGAGTCTCATGTCCATGGTCTGCGAGTCTGCAAGGTTTCCGGCTCTGAGAATCTCGAGTCGCGTGGATCAGCCGGTTACCAGTGGGTCTGTACTGAGTTTCCTTGGCAATTTAGCAATACTGACTCAAGTGACTCAAGTGAATCACACAACCTGGATCACTTTAGTGAGTGACTCACAATAACCCGGATCCTTAAAAGGAATCGAATTTGCCAGGCCAAGAGGCAGTGTCACGAGTTCTACAACAACGCTTAGGTGCCTGCAGATGCGCCTGCCTATTAATCGGCCTAATTTTGCAGCAAAATCGGCCAAAGCCGATTTTTTTAAATATGCCAAAAATTGGCCAATAAATCGGTCGACCTCTATTTAGTTCCAGCATAAACCAGTTCCTCCATTTTTCCAGAGAAGGGCAAAAACAGGGATGCTGGAGAGAGAAATGACATATCTAGTGAGATGTCCTGTTGCTCTTATATGACTGGAGGCTGTGATATGTTGTCCTGGTTTCCCTGGCTGTTTTCCAGAAAGTCGTCCTTGGGTGCTGAATCTTGGAGCAGTTCTAATCTGACACAGTCTGACTGTGGTGAGCATGGATTAAAGTTTTCCATCGCTAGACGGATTTCCGTCAATTGCTAAATTATTAAATTCACTTTTTATAAAGACGACGTGGATTCACCTTTTAAGTGGGATGTGATCAAAGCCTGGAGTTGAGCGAAATCACGTTCCTCTCTCCACTGTAAGCGTTCAGTAATCACTACGCACCGGATCCACTCAGTGTTTTCTGGCTGTATCACGTTAAGCTGAGGTAAATCTTTATTTCAGCTAGCAAGGACAAACTTATAATGCAGGAAGGCTCCGATGTTTTGATAAAGGTGTAAAAGACCAATGGAGATAGACTTGGCTTAGCGAAATGAGGAATATTTCGTCTGCAGCACATATTAAGTTTCTGCCCAAGAGCGGAAACTTTTTTTTGCCATGGTTAATGCATATGATGGAGAACAAACTGTGCCATTTCTCTAATTAGGTTGCTCTGTTTTTTGCACCTGGTTACTTTTGGCATATTTCTTGTGTTTATTTATTTATTTTTTTAACTTTAAATGCAAAATACACTTATGTTTTTCCCAAACTATTTGTGTTGATTTGTTATATAAACAAATGATTTACATAAAGTTTTTCCGGACCTATGAAAATTATGGGAATTCAGATTTGGACCTTTGAATGTAAACTTTGAGAACCCCTGCCATACGTGATTACGCGCGTCCCGTTTTAACTGCTATGCTGATCTAACCAGTGGCTGATACAACGGGTTTGTTAAACTCGTGGGTAAACTTCGTGTGGCGCCACAAGAACCAAGAGGCAGATGACATCAAAATCCAGTGAGAGCGATTCGAGGAATCATAAGAGGAAACTGCTTCCGAAATGCTCTTGCGGCACTTTGATGTCATCCACCTGTCGGTTCTTGCAGTTGCATTTGAGCGTGTTCACAAAAACGTAACATTTGTACATATATTTAAGCACCGGAGTTTAAAAACAAGTGATTTTAAGCATTCAAACACGAACAACATTGCGCCGGCTGTTTCTGTGTCAGAGGAGCACGCAAGCCGCGCATTCGCTTCTCATTGAGCTTGTGATTATTTTTGCCACTTTATTGGCCTTAAATATACATATGCGTCAAAAATCCAGTCTTTGCAAGTATCCTCATAAACATGACCATTTAGGTCTTATGAGAAAGTAAACAGCAGAAACATTGCGCATAAAATAGCACAGTCATTCAATTTACAACTGTCACTATGGTTACAGACATACTGTGCGAATTGTACACTAGTTTAACTCGAGTTACTCTTTCAGGATTTATATTCATACATAACGTTACTGTATTATTACTGTGACTGTAAGCTATTGTGTGAACAGAACAGATCCTGCATTTTTCGTTTATGTGTACTGAATAATATAACATGAAAAAGTTGTATTTGTTCACATAAGTAAATGCATTATATAACATGAACAAACAATGAAAAATATAGAGAATAAGCATTAATTATTTCTTGTTTTGCTGTTTTGCCTTAGTCTGAAATGCCATGCGAAGTACAGCTATATATGCCACAGGAGATTTTAATATGGAATTAATGGCAAAAAAATCTCCCCTTAAAATGCTATTGGTCTCGCCTACATAAAGTGTTAGTTAAAGTAATATGACTTGGCCTGAAAAAAAATTTCAGTCAGAAGAATTTTTTTCACTTTAATCCATGGGTGAGCTCTGTAGGCAGGATAGTGTCCATGAGCAGTGGTTGTTGTGGCTGGGTGGTGTTATATCTGTCCTTGTGGGATCTGTCAACGGCATGTCCATTTAGGTGCTGAAGAGAAGTCCTGTGGTCATTCATACCCTGTCCGTGTGTGTGTGTGCGCCATTCAGGTTGAGTGGATTGGCACACACTGCTGAAGGGTGATGAAGGCAGAAGTAGATAATGGAGTCACCCATTATTAGATTTCTAGGCTCTGATGCGGTCTGTGCTGAGTGCTGCTGTCTGCTCGATCTTGAGCGGCAGTTAGCATAAGTGTTAGCTGCTGGCTAATTTGATCGGTGTTCAATCACATTTATCACGTTTGGGGATTCCTCACTCATATTCATCAATACTTCAAATTTGCTCTCAAGATGTATAGGCGGTGGTAGAAAGCCAGTGTTTGCAATCCTTGTCATAGCTGTATCTGGGGTAGAGGAAGCTACTGCGGCAATATGTGATGCTCGTGACAGTCTGATTTCTCGAGTGATTTTGGGTCTCGATCCCTGTTTGTACCATTGACTAGTGTGTTGATCATTAGATTCATGAGACTCACCGGCTGTATGCTGAGGGTGTCCATGATGTTGAAGCTCTGTTGTGTGTTCTGTCTGGTTTGGTAGTCCTGCAAGTAACTTTGTTTCAAGAACAGTAATCCTTTGTAAAAGTCTGTGGCAGTTTGTGCAGCAAGTAGATTTTTGAGGAGGCATTTCTTCTCATTTCCTACTTTTGCCCGATTGCCATGAAAATTGGTAAGTAGCATCTAGAGACACTCATGGCAAAAACGAATGGAATTCGTGTTGATGCGCCAATCTGTTTCTGTAAACCACGTCAACAAATTTTACGTAGAGCGCGGAAAAACAGCCCAGATAGCAAAAAATATCCGCAGGACTTCTGTTTGCCGCCAGCCCTAAGCTGTCGGCTATAGGTGCGTCCCCGCTGGCGGGGATGAAACGTTTGCCGCCGAATATGTCACTCCCCTTACTTGCGGTCCGCCGTCAGAACTGTTTGCGATTACGCCCTTATGATGCTTACTGCCTCCAGAGCACCGCCGGTGGTCCGCCAACTCATTGCTATCTGGGAGATTTGAGGCTGTATCTTTAACAAACTTAAGCCTATTGACACGACACTTGGTACTTGTGATGCCAGTCAGGAACTGAGGGGGCATGCCCAGTTTTGTTGTAGTGCCACCTAGTAATCAAGAACACATCCGGGGATGTTATGTGAACTTATGGCCTAATGCGAGCTTGGAATTGGAACAGTACTTGGGCCGCAACTAATGACGTTTTATAAGAACACAAGTACAGACAAAAAGACATATTAAGAAACAGCCATAGTTAACGCATTTCTGGCAGAAACACCTTACGGAAAAATCAATTACACATGAAAAACACAAGGGGTCGTTTTGATGACGTCATATTTCATTTAATATATTCAAATTTCATTCCATATATTAAGATTTCCCTTCTGTCACTTACTTGACATTGTGTCGATGAAGTAATACTAGGGGTTCGACCTTGGGAGACCAATCACTCTGATTCTCTATACAAACGGCCAATGAAGAGGCGCGAATGAAATACAAATGGAATATACATACCATGACTCCAACCAGAGATCCAGGTAAAAACGGAGGCCAATAGGTGATTTCATTCAGTTTTTGTTCTTCAAAGCCGATCCTGATGAGTGTGTCTCATATATCGCCTGAAGATTCTCCTGCTCTGTGGCTGTTTGTGTGAAGACGCAATTATCAGTCTCTTCTTTCGGTCCAGTGCTACCGGTCGTTTCTGCAGAGTTGAGCTCCAACCCTTAATCAAACACACCTGAAGCACCCTAATTAGCTGCGTGTGTTTGATTAGGGTTGGAGCTAAACTCTGCAGAGACACCGGCCCTCCAGGACCAGGATTGGTGACCCCTGGTATAAACCGTATGATCCCAGGTGCTGTCTGCTCCAAACACCCAACCCCGTTGATGGCTGTGGGCCTGGTTGTTGCACTTGCCCTTAGCGGTAAATTTGGGTATTATTTTCTCTTAGGGCAGCTTGCGGGGAGCAGATATTTCTTCATGGTGATCTCTCTTTTGATCCTGATTGATTTTTCCCACTCCCTTTGTCACTTCATCGACACAATGTCGAGTGAGTGACAGAAGGGGAACGTCTTGGTTAAGACTGTAAACTCCGTTCCCTGAGGGAGGGAACGAGACATTGTGTCCCTCATGCCACAATGCTGACCTCCCGCTGACCAGCTGGTCCTAGATCGGCTCCTTAGCACTAAAATTTTATGAATTCCCCTATAAGCCTCCTTTTTATATCTGGATCTCCGGGCGGAGTCACGGTATGTAAATTTCATTCGTATTTCATTTGCCAATCTTCATTGGCCTTTTATATAGAGAATCAGAGCGATTGGTCTCCCAAGGTCAAACCCCTAGTGTAATTTCATCGACACAAAGACTTGTTCCCTCCTTCAGGCACCGGAGGTTACAGTCGTAACCAAGACGTTTTTCATTCAATATATTTAAACATTCATTCCATACATTCAAGTTTCATTCCATACATTCGAGTTTCATTTCATACGTTCCAGGTTCATTCCATACATTCGTGTTTTATTCCATATATTCAGTTTCATTCCATATTTTCAGAGTTTCATTCCATATGTGACCAGTCACAGAAAGTAGGGACACAAGTCGGATCTGGGGCATTTTGAGTTATTCATAGATTCTGAAAGTGCAGTTTCTAAGCTTTCTAACGATGTGGAACACATGGAAATCTGATAAGATTTGGAGAAGTTGTGGCCATTTGAATGTAACACATTCAAGAAAGAGAATGCTGAGAAATTTGAGAAAGTAAAAAGTTAACACTTTCCCTTTTCCCTGGCTGGAGAGACAATAGGGCTCATTTACATCTCATTTAGCTAAGCCATACCCCCTGTAAAGCCGTTTTGAGATACAGATGTTTTAGCATCATATGTAGTATTTTATTACAGAAGTCCGAGTGAACAACATGCAAAAATAAACAGGACTTTTACCTTTGTGGGGATCACAAGTCGAATCCAGTCTGTTTCAGATGTGTGAATCATCCAATGATTTTTGTCCACTATTGTTTACATCAGATTTCGCATGAACTTCTGGTAATACAATTTAATATACAATCTGAGGACTATTTACATCTTAACATGTAAGGGTATATCAGATTACACTCCGGTATTTACGTTCCGTTAAACACATGAACCCGCCTTCAAATTTTGTATTTAAAATAGGGAGGTAGTATAATAGATAATCCAAAAAAATCACAGTCGAAAACGTGAAGTCCTTAAGGGATGTTACCAATCGCTCGCTCGTTGCTCCATCAGCCAATGACTTCATGGAAAATATTGATAGACAAAACATGTAGCCAATTATATAAAGAGTTCAACAATCTCTATGTAACTTATGAGTTTGACTTCATGCTGCTCTGCAAGACGTCAAAGTACAGCGAGAGCGAGTCGGAATTAAACTACTCCTTAAGATTTCTTGAAGAGCTCTCGCGGTACTTTGACGTCATCCGACTGCGGCGCCCCATAAAGTCAGTGTTGCGGCTGACGTACGATGCGGCTGACTGTTATTTGTTCCACCCCAGCTTCTTTTATTTTTCTTTTGTTTTGTGCGCCGAGCTTCCTTTACAGTCTGGGGAGACGCACGCTATAAGTTTGAAAAAAATAAATAAAACTAAGCAAACATGTCTGAGGAACAGGGCAGCCACGTCACAAGTCGTCACGTGACTTCACGCTCGAGCAGGAAGAGAAGACAATGCTGAATAAAGTCGTAATTCTTGCTATTTTTGGACCAAACTGTATTTTCGATGCTTCACCACAATCTTACTGACCCACTGATGTCACATGGACTACTTTGATGATGTTTTTATTACCTTTCTGGACATGGAAACCGTACATAGTTTTTCAATGGAGGAAACAGAAAGCTCTCGGACTAAATCTAAAGTTAAAACATCTTAAACTGTGTTCCGAAGATGAACGGAGGTCTTCCGAGTTTAGAACGACATAAGGGTAAGTCATTAACTCTTTCACCGCCAGCGTTTTTAAAAAAAGTTGCCAGCCAGCGCCAGCGTTTTTCATGATTTTCACCAAAGTTTAATGCCTTCCAGAAAATGTTCTTCTTTAAATAAATAAACATACAATATACCACATGAAAGAACAGACCCTCTGCTTTCAAACAAAAAAAAACGTTTCATCCTACCTTTAGTGGTTCTTTTGCAATCAGCTTTTGAATATGGGTAGGTTTTTGCAAAAACACCATATTTTGAGCAAAAAGCAAAAATAATTTCATATTTGTGACGGACTTTTCATAGAGATCCCATTCAGAGCGATCTTTAAAACAGACACGGACATGCAGCAGCTTGCCATAGGGCAATACTTCCGGTTTTAAAAAGGATAATAGCGGTATTGCGGAAAGACGGAAAATCTCGTCATTGGCGGGGAAGCGTTTTCTCTAAATTGACGAGATATCTCGTCAATGGCGGGGAAAGAGTTAATGACATTATTTTCAGTTTTGGGCAAACTATCCTTATTCAGTAGTCACGCTGTTTCCTGTGGGGGCGGAGGCGAAAAACACAAGCTTATCCATTATGTAAATATACACACAAACAATGACGCCCCCACTGCACGCTAGAATCTCTGGAAAAACAAGCCTTTTCAACCGCAAAATGTACGCTTTTAAATATACATAAACTGCTATCTCAAACATGGAGAGGCTTCTTCGTGATCTCAACGAACAGATTCTGCAATAAAACGGAAATCACAAATTTTGAAAAAAAAACTTTGATTCTCATTTTCTCGAAACTTGTGCTGCCGACTTGTGTCCCTGGTTTCCGTGACGGGTCACATATATTCAGAGTTTCATTCCATGTATTCAGAGTTTTATTCCATGTATTCAGAGTTTCATTCCATGTATTCAGAGTTTCATTCCATGTATTCAGAGTTTCATTCCATGTATTCAGAGTTTCATTCCATGTATTCAGAGTTTCATTCCATGTATTCAGAGTTTCATTCCATGTATTCAGAGTTTCATTCCATGTATTCAGAGTTTCATTCCATGTATTCAGAGTTTCATTCCATGTATTCAGAGTTTCATTCCATGTATTCAGAGTTTCATTCCATGTATTCAGAGTTTCATTCCATGTATTCAGAGTTTCATTCCATGTATTCAGAGTTTCATTCCATGTATTCAGAGTTTCATTCCATGTATTCAGAGTTTCATTCCATGTATTCAGAGTTCCATTCCATATATTCAGAGTTTCATTCCATATATTCAGAGTTTCATTCCATATATTCAGAGTTGCATTCCATATATTCAGAGTTGCATTCCATAGTTATCCCCATGTTTCATTCCATACATTAGAGTTTCATTCCATATATTCCAGAGTTTTATTCCATATATTCCAGAGTTTCATTCCATATATTCCAGAGTTTCATTCCATACATTCCAGAGTTTCATTCCATACATTCCAGAGTTTCATTCCATACATTCCAGAGTTTCATTCCATACATTCCAGAGTTTCATTCCATACATTCCAGAGTTTCATTCCATACATTCCAGAGTTTCATTCCATACATTCCAGAGTTTCATTCCATACATTCCAGAGTTTCATTCCATAGTTATCCCCATGTTTCATTCCATAGTTATCCCCATGTTTCATTCCATACATTCGAGTTTCATTCCATGCATTTGAGTTTCATTCCATGCATTCAAGTTTTGTTCCATACGTTCAAATATTTAATCCATACATTCAGAGTTTCATTCCATATATTCAGAGTTTCATTCCATATATTCAGAGTTTCATTCCATATATTCAAATATATAATCAATATTTGGGATTTCATTCCCTTTATTAAGAGTTTCACTCTATATATTCAGAGTTTCATTCCATATATTTAGAGTTTCATTCCATATATTCAAATATTTAATCAATATTTGGAGTTTCACTCTATCCACACTATTCCTACGCCCCATGATGCTTTGCGCGAATTATGGCTGCAACTTACTGCGCGTAATGTCACTGAACTGGAGCTGGCGTTTTTCATGATGATTACGGTCATAATTTTATGTGTGAGCCAGTGTGAGGATGAAATTAAGAAGTGTCCTGATACATCACATGAAACTATATTCAATCGTTTCATGTTGTTTCTCTGTAATGACAGGTCTTAAATGCGCAAATATAAAAGCACAGAAACATACCAGTATATCTACAGTGGGACAGTCAGTCGAGTGTTTAATACATGGAATATACCAAGACTTCTTGTTTTTAAACTTTTCAGGTGATGTCTTAAAATGTCACAACTGTCCCTGGTGTGAGTTTTATTTAAACGGCAATTTTTCATTCATTCATTGAGAAAATGCGCATTTGCCCGATTAATTGTCACAACCCTAATACATACATACATACATACATACATACATACATACATATAGTTTGTTTGTGTATATGTATATATAAAATAAAAATAAAAAATTATTTCTCTTATTTTAGATTTCAAATGTCAGAAATGACCCAGTGCTTTTAGCTTTACAAGGACGAGCTCTTCTGCAAAAAGATTATTGTGAGGAAGCATTTCAGGTGAAAACTTCTCTATCATTATAACCAGATTTATCTTTTTGGTTATTTTTATGTAAAACATCTTCATAAACATATGTAAAACAACTTCTTGCAGGTTTCTGTGGAGCTGCGAAGCTCTCACCCAGGATTTGTGGAGGGTCTCACGCTTAAAGGACTAATTCATGTTGCACAAAACGAACACAATCAGGCTGAGGAGAGGTTTGAATACCCCCCCCACACATAAACACCTTCGTAAATATTGGAACAGAAGCATGGTTTGTGTTATTTTAGCTGTTTACCTAAATGTATTCCAGTTACAGACATATAGTAAATATAGGCTTGAAGTGCCCTCTCAGCTTCACTTGGAGAGTATTCACATCCAATTTAGATGAAAAGTTTAGGAATTACGGCCATTTAAAAATTAACTCCCTCTTTTTAAAAAGGCCAAAAGTAATAGAACAGTTCTCTTAAAAACTGTTTTATACAAGTATGTGCTATATGTTAAATCATTTGATGCATGTTAAAGGTCTGGAGTTGATTTTAAATGTGTAATTTGCATTCGGAAGCTGTGGCTGTGAACTCAAATCCTGCGGTTCAGGGAGATCTCCATCCAAGTAATACAGACCATATTTATGTTTCAAAAAACACAACAAATCCATCAGAGGGATTGCAGGAACCTTAAAAGTGACGAGATCAACATTCTGACAAAAAAAAACACTGGTAAGCTCAGCAACATAAAAATCCTGTATGTCTATATAGGATAACAGTGGTGAATGATCGCATTATCCTCTCCATGATAAAGAAAAACCCCTTCACAACATTTAGAGAAGTGAAAAATGTATCTGAATGCTTTTGTATTTTGTTACATCACAAAAAAACACCAGCGAACCAGTGCCTTAGAAAGCCATGCATGGAAATGCAGTCACACTGCCTGAACACTATTTTACTGAAGATGTTGTCTGCTCTTATCATGATATGTTCTTAGTCTTCTCCACCCTTTTTATTCTTATTAGTATAATACAGGTTAATATTAGTTTTAACTCTCCAAATAAAGCTTTTTTTAGAGTTTGTCTGACTTTTTTAGGAGTCTATTCTCTTCTTCCTATTATTGAAGCTTTTGTATTTTGTAGTGAACCCTCTTTATTTCTACTTGAAATATCTTCTCTTTATTGTTTTGATTGACAATGCTATATTTACCTTCTGGATAGTGTTTTTCATTTGTCTGGACATTGTAAATGTTTTTTTTTTCATAGAGAGTATAATGAGATCATCTACTACTGTTATTCTATATAGACATACAGGATTTTTATGTTGCTGAGCTCACCAGTGTGTTATTTTTAGTCAGAATGTAACAAATTGTTTATCTGGTCTTAAGGTATCTTAAGGTTCCTGCTATCTCTCTGATAGATTTGTTGTGTTAGAAACCTAAATATGGTCTGTATCACTTGCATGGAGATGTCCCTTAACCACATGCTTACAAATGCAAATGCCACATTTAATATCAACTCAAGACCTTAAACTGGCTTCAAATGATTTAACAAATTGTCCATACCCGTCAATAAAACAGTTTAAAGTCATCAGTTCCATTACTTTTGGCCTCTTTAAAATGGCAGTTACATTGTAAATGTCTGTAATTCCTTAACCCTTCAGACATTCTGAATGTCAATACCCTCTATGTAAAGCTGATAGTGTGCACTTTAAGCCAATATTTACTTAAATACTGCAACTGGAATACATTTTGGTAAAGAACTAAAATAACTTAAAACGTTTTTCTGTTTCAATATTTATGGAGATGACTGTATACTCTAGATCAATAAAGTAATACACACCTACATAAACACTAACTTAAGACTGATGTTTTTGAGTTTTGTGATGCTCTCTGATTTACAGCTTTCTGGAGGCTTTATCCAGAAACCCAGAGAACGGGGAGATTTACTTCCTGTTGGGACAACTGTACTGGAACATGAGAGAGGAGACTCAGAGGGACCGTAAAAGATCCTACACACATTTACTGAAGGTGAAAAAGTAGTCTCAGATGTAACAAACTTTATTAGTTTTGTCTACAGCACTCAGTTTGTCTTTAGTTGGTTGATATAATAACTGCTTTGTGTAATTGACTGTAATAATTCTTTCTACTTTGTGACCTGAATCCTGCATTTGCTAGTGTGTCACTCTCTAATATATGAATGAGAATAAATTCTGATTTATTTTCTGTTGTTTTCAGGCTGCTAAACTGGACCCCTATCTTTGTTCAGTGTTCCGTTTTCTTGGCCATTACTACAGGGATGTTGAAAAAGATCAGGACAGGGCCATAGGCTGCTATAGGAGAGCTTTTGAGTTGGATTCCTCTGATGAAGAGTCTGGAGCTGCTGCTGTGGACTTGAGCATGGAACAGGGAGACATGGTGAGTCTACAAATGTCAAGTGAACCAAGGCCAGTTACATTAAGATTGTATGGCTGTAGGTACTTTTTAGATGCTCTTAGTTTTAGGGCTGCACGATAAATCGCATGTGATAGCCACGTGCATGCCGGTTTCTCAATTAGTAGTAAACCGCCATCACCTGCTTTCAGATGGAGCGGCATTTACTACACATAGCAGTAGTTCACTGACAATCAGGGCAATTTCGCATTTATTATCACAGACGTATCGCCTGCGATATGTTTGTGATATAGCCAAACTTGTCAGTAAACTACAGCTCTGTGTAGTAAATGCTGCTCCATCTGAAAGCAGGTGATGGCGATTTACTACTAATCTAGGAACTGGCATTACTGAGGAGATGCGCATGATATTGCATGCCATTTATCGTGCAGCCCTACTTAGATCATAGTTACTTTTCAGTGGACGCATTGACTTATTTGGGTCTGGGTTTAGGAAGGGGCCCTGACAATTCTGCAGTCAGTGACTGAGACAGCCAGTCCTGGCTCTGATAAATGGGCCTGGTTAAGAAGAGGTCTCATTCACCTGAAGATTGGCCAGCACCAACCGGCAATTGCAGAGTAAGTGAATCAAATGCAATTTAAGCTATTAAAGTAGTAAAAATATTTTTTTTACACATAACTAAAGAGAACCAAGTAAACGTTCTTAATTAACACTCTGGGGTCTAAGGGTTTTTAGGGCCCTGGGGAAGTTTTGACATGCACTGATATTTGTGCTTTTTTCAGTTGCTTAAAAACATATTAATGGCAAAAGTCTCATAACACTGTGTTCAGCACAAACTGGGCTACAATATTATATGATCAACATGTATGTACATGTTTGTATTTTTGAGCTAAATTTTTAAGTCACTGATAGAACTCCACAAAACTCATTCTAAACATGTTTTCCCAAGACTTTTCAAAACAGGATCTAGTAGTGTAGAGTTTTTTCTTTAAAATTATATAAAAATCATTCTGTCTACTCATTCACATAAAACAATTTATTGATTTACAATTTCTAAGACACTTTTGCTTGGGAAAGGCCATATGCGTGGAGGCGGGAAAGCTCCTGAATAATCAGAGATTGTCAGCTGAGCAAAACAAAAGAGTTGCATAATGAGCCACATAATGAGCCTTGTAGGAATGTTCAACAGAAATGTAACTTTCTCTGTAGTGAAACCATGATATAGAATGTAAATACACACACACACACACACACACACACACACACACACACACACACACACACACACACACACACACACACAAAAACACACACGCACGCACACACACACAAAAACACACACGCACGCACACACACACACGCACACGCACGCACACACACACACACACACACACACACACACAAACACCCATAATTTCTCTCGCTCATGTTTTAACGCCTTTCACATAGACCATCCCCTCGAGAAGTAATCGGGGCAAAAGCGTTCAAAGTGGACAAAACAGTATTTTGTTGCATGTGATGTCTTTTGTATTTAGTAGGGCTGTCAAAATTAGAGCCCGACCAATATGCATTTTTTGGGGCCGATGCCGATACAGATATTAGGGAGTAAAAAAACACTGATAACGATATATCGGCCGATATTCTTTATGGGTATATTATAGTACAGTACACATATACTACAGTATATTATACTACAGCAGGCTACTGTACATATAATACACTATATACATTAACAGAATATACTATATATAAATACTTTTTTTGCAATGATCACTCACAAATGTGGTGATCAAACACTTAAAATGACGTGACAAAGATATGTAAGGCAGGTGTGTTTTACAAGTTAACCAAAAACTTTAATATCCAAAATGATTCTGATATAAGTGCACAAAACAGTAAACTTGACTAATTATAAATAACTTTAAAACACAAACAAAACAAAATACATATAACTTAAATGATTGTCAGTTTTGACGAGAATAATGTTATATTGGGCTTATTTTGAAAATGGAAACTTATAAAGTCATTGTTTATTAGCTTTACAATAAGTTATGTACTTCACAAATTAATTAGAAACTTACCATTAAGACGACAATGCTTGACTTGCTGACAACATAATGATGTAGGCTTATGTTTAATGTACTGCACAACGTTTTTATAACACAAACCCACAGTGTTCTGCCGGGACTTTAAACTTTTATAAAACTAAAGCGTCTGCTCTCCGCCTCTTTAATTTAGCGAGGGTGTAAAGTTGCGCGAGCTTATTTTATCAATTGCTTTGAAATGAGCATGTTCAGTAACAGCACAAGCAGCTGTACTCCCACAGACTGTGCGGCAGTTAAAGCGCGTCATTTCTTCCGCTTGCGTTTTAAACAACTCGCAAGTGGACAAAAGAGACGGATTAAAAACACAAAATGTAAACCGGAATGTGTCTTTCTCGTCCACTTATAATCCAATCGACCAAAGCGCGTCTTAATACCAGGTGTAAAATGTTGTGATGAAACCGCGTGACTGCCACCACCTGAACTGAGGGACTGACTGTAGTGAAGGGGGTGGGGATTGGCTGGTGTCACTACAGTGAGTGACCTGGGTCACCATTAGCAACCAGTAGGGCGCACTCTGCTGGACAAACAAGTACTTATATCTTTCAAAAGCATTTAATGTCTTCTGTAAGGAACGTTCATATCGGCTTCATATCTGCGGCTTATACGCCGATACAGATATATCTGCGACAGGCTCATATCGGCCGATAAAATCGGCAAACCGATAAATCGGTCAGGCTCTAGTCAAAATTAATGTTAATTCGCAAATTCATTTTAACGCCACAAATTTTATTAACGCGCGATTAACGCAACATGCAATTTCTGTTTGACCCTTGGTCTAGAGCACAGCTGGATAAATTAAGACGCAGCAAGTGACCCGCGCTGTCTAGATGAGTCAGAGGTTTTCATTAAAATAAGAACATTAAGCTCTTGTCTAGCGAATCCAATGCTCTAAATGGTCATTAAATATCTAAAATAATCTTTAACTGTATGTTTCCTGAGAGGTGTACCGTCCCAAATCCATAGTCTAAAGCAAAAATGCATCTTCATTCAAGTTGCTCGTATTTTGGTTTCGTTTTTAAAGCATGCAGAAATGATAGAAAATAGACTGCAGGACTTGCTTGATGTTAAAATAATTATTAAGAGAGATAAAGTTTGGGACCTGATTGATGTTAAAAGAGTTATTAAGACTCAAAAGCGATCTTCCTGATGTCTGAAGCGCATGCACACAAATGCGCGAGTGAGCAACCCCGATATATATAGACATCTACACAAAATTACAGCTTTAAAAATATCTGTTTTGACAAGAATTCATGCAGGTATGACCTACAATCTGTTATATCTGAAGTGAATGTTTGGATAAAGATGCAATTTGTCGGCAGCACAAGTTTCGAGAAAATGAGAAACAAAGTTTTTTTTTCGAAATTTGTGATTTTTGTTTTATTGCAGAATCTGTTAGTTAAGATCACGAAGAAGCCTCTCCATGTTTGAGATAGCAGTTTTTGTATATTTAAAAGCGTACATTTTGCGGTTAAAATAGGCTTGTTTTTCCGGAGATTCTAGCGTGCAGCGGGGGGCGTCATTGTCTGTGTGTATATTTACATACTGTATAAGCTTGTGTTTTCGCCTCCGCCCCCAAAGGGAACAGCGTGACTACTAAATAAGGATAGTTCGCCCAAAAATGAAAATAATGTAATTAATGACTCACCCTTATGTCGTTCTAAACTCGGAAGACCTCCGTTCATCTTCGGAACACAGTTTAAGATGTTTTATCGTTAGATTTAGTCCGAGAGCTTTCCCCTTCATTGAAAATCTATGTATGGTTTCCATGTCCAGAAAAAACATCATCAAAGTAGTCCATGTGACAACAGTGGGTCAGTAAGATTGTGTTGATGCATCGAAAATACAGTTTGGTCCAAAAATAGCAGAATTACGACTTTATTCAGCATTGTCTTCTCTTCCGGCTCGAGCGTGAAGTCACGTGACTGTAGTGACGCGCTGCCCTGTTCCTCAGACATGTTTGCTAAGTTTTTTTTTTTTTTCAAACTTATAGCCTGCGTCTCCTTAGACTGTAAAGCTCGGGCGCACAAAACAAAAGAAAAATAAAAGAAGCTGGGGCGGAACAAATAACAGTCAGCCGCATCGTACGTCAGCCGCGTCACTGACTTTATGCGGCGCCGCAGTCGGATGACGTCAAAGTACCGCGAGAGCACTTCAAGAAATCTTACGGAGTAGTTTAATTTCGACTCGCTCTCGCGGTACTTTGACGTCATCTGTATGTCAGTTCTTGCAGCGCAGCATGAGTCCAAACACACAGAAGTTACACAGATATAGTTGTATTCTTCATATAATTGGCTACATGTTTTGTCTATCAATATTTTCCATGAAGTCATTGGCTGATGGAGGAACGAGCGAGCAATTGGTAACCTCTCTAAAGGATGTCACGTTTTCGACGGCGCTGTTTGGATGATCTATTATACTACTTCCCTATTTTAAATACAAACTTTGAAGGCGGGTTCATGTGTTTAACGGGGTGTAAGCTCATATACCCTTACATGTTACGATTTAAATAGTCTTCAGATTATATATTATATTGTATTACCAGACATTCATGCGAAATCTGATGTAAACAATCTATATTTCACGGATTATACGCATTTGTGGACAAATAATGGTCATTGGATAATCTGAAACAGACTGGATTCGACTTGTGATCCCCACAAAGGTAAAAGAGTCATGTTTATTTTTGCGGGTTGTCATTTGTTCATAAAATACTACATATGATGCTAGAACATCTCAAAAAGGGTTTTACAGGGGGCATGGCTTAGCTAAATGAGATGTAAATGAGCCCTATTGTCTCCCCCAGCTGAAAAGAAGAGTCCCTTTCGTCTCGATTTTCTCGGTTTGAGTATTTCTGAGTTCCTATATTCAAATGGCCACAACTTCTCCAAATCTTATCAGATTTCCATGTGTTACACATCGTTGGAAAGCTTAGAAACTGCACTTTCAGAATCTGTGAATAACTCAAAATGCCCAGATCCGACTTGTGTCCCTACTTTCCGTGACTGGTCACATTTGTATAATCCGTGCCACGAGAGGGCGCCATATCAAATCAATAACAATGACGTAGATTAATGGTGCTCTTACGCAGCGTGGACTGATGGGATTTGTTGTCTTTAACTCAAATGCTGATGGCCATCAATCAGACGGGAATGAGAAATCATGTTACACATGAGGTAAAGTTATCAAGTTTTATAAATGTTTGTGTTTGATGACATTGTTTTTTTCATTATGTAAGGTTTCATGTAATGTTCAAAACGCAATTGTTAGTCATAGATGTTACAGTATGAGTCCAATACGATGGTTTGTTAACACAACACAGAATTAAGTGTTCAGATGAACAGACTTCCCGTAAAAAATGCGAGTGGCCCGACAGACGCTATTAATTTTTCGCATTTGTCCATGACACTGTTGTCATGTGGTTTTTACGTCAGAAAAGGCGGTAACAAAGGGTAACGTAGATATTAACGTCATTTACAGGCGACTGCACATTATAGATATTGTTAGTAGGGATGGGCACGAGTACTCGATTGCTCGAGTACTCGAACGTGGCATCGATGATAGATCACGAAAACGATGATCATGTGGGTTTATTTATTTATTTATTGTGGATATGGCAGCATTTGGATGTCTGGTTAGCATTACAAGCGCATATGGTAGTAAAGACTGGGTCTGGAGATGCGTGTTTGACGTCATGTCAAGCTACGCAGACCGACGTATGACATCAGTAACATTACCATGCGTGATTCAAAAACAAACAGATAATTCCGCGCGACCGCACCGCAGAAACGTGCCGATCCGCGCAATGCGCGGCAGCCCGCCAGCCCCTGATCCCGATCCCGTGAAGCCAGCCACAACTCACATCACTGAGGCACTATGGTTTAAAAGGATGTCGTGATTTTTGGAAATACAGTCAGTCAGGTGCAAAATGTACAGCGCCGTCAAAAGTTCAATGGGTTATCATCTCATATTTAAACATCAAATGTCAAGAGATACCAGAGAGCCATACGAGCATTACCATTACATCTTGACTGAGGTAAGAGGATGACACGACACAGCTAAACGCTAAAATGATAGCAAAACACATCAAGCTGCATAATGTTATGAAGCTTGAGCTTTGACTGGACGTGTTTAAAAGTGCGCTGTTTTTGATGCACATCCACAAAGCGAGTTAAACTTTTTTTTTTTAGATAACTTAGTTGAAACCTTAGTTGAAGTCTTGCATTTTATGCAGATAGCACATTGTACATTTATGTTGTATAAAGGCTTAATATTATGCAGAGTGCGTCAAATAGAAAGGGCTTCGGTTTGTGTTTATTAACCCTTTAGTTTCACTTCATCACGCAGCTTTTCCTGTTAGAGGTTTCTGTTAAAAACATTTGATTAATTAGGAATCTAGTATGTGTTCATTGTTCTGTCAAAGTTTATTCAAAATTAAGTTTTATTTGAGTGTTTTAATCAAAATATTTTCATTTTCACCATGACGTGTACGCCCCGCCCCTTTGATTGCCCCGCCCCCAGTTAATCGAGTACTCGTTCTTCAGACCTATGGATTAATCGAAATGAAAAAATGACATAAATGCACATCCCTAATTGTTAGTAATCAGCTGGACAAAATATATAACACCGGACTAGTGGTTTTTGGATATTTTACTGCAAATATCTTACAAATTGTACCTTTAACTGTTTAGGAAAAGTATCTGTTGTGTAACATTATATTAAACGCTTGCATAGCCTACAGTATCTTAAAGCGGTCTGTCTCAATGTCAAAATTAAACAATAAAAGAAAAACATATATTTAACATATACTCACATCAACAGGTAGTTCTGTCATGTTTTTTTTCAGATTCCAACAAATCATGCATTGTTTTGAAGTTTATTTAATAGAGAATGTTAAAATTTAAATAACTAAGTTTTAAAATTTGCTCATCCAACTTAATTTGCAAGCACAGGTCAAAAATGATGCAGCACCAAACAGAAATGGAGAAAAAAACAAGGTCTTCTAAAGGGAAAATCATATATAAAACTATGGCTGATGGTTCTGTTGAAAATGTAAACAGGCTGTTGTAGACATACATTTGCATATAGCAATGTTGATTAGAGCATTAAAAACTTGAAAAGTGTTCAATTTAGGTAAATTTAGAACAGATAAAAATGTGAGATTAATTTGCGATTAATCGCGAGTTAACTCATGAATTCATGCGATTAATCTAGATTAAATATTTTAATCTATTGACAGCCCTATTATTTAGTGAATGTTTTAACACATTTTGTTTCTCTTTATATTTTGAATAGAATCATTTGAATTATTTGCACACTTTTGAATTATAAGTAACTTCACTTAAAGTCGCCATGAAACGGAAGTAGCGATTGCCTTATTTTCCCTGTGGTGACGTATATCCGAATGAAACGGCTTTTGAGATGAAATAAGGCAGGGCTGGATTTGAATTTGTCCATCGAGATCTGATTGGATCGTTTGAAGTTGGGTCGTGTTGCTAATTGCTAATCACTGCGATCTTCTCCCGGACCCCGCCCACCTGCCATACTTTTGACCGGAAGTGAAGAGAGATCGTTTTGAGGAGGGGAGGAGATTTGCATTTTTGATTAAAGATTATGAGCACACACTAATTTTTAAAAAATAATGAAGCTCACAGATAAGTCATTTGTTAATAATACCACACTATTAAAAATACATATATAGTTTTTCATTTCAATTTCATTGCGACTTTAAGGTTTTAGTATATTTCAGACCAGATTTACTAAATGGGGCAAATTGGCGTGAGAACTAGGGATGGGTACCGACCTCGGTACTTTTATAGGCACCGACCGAATTGCGTCGGTACTTCCCAGTATCGATTCACATAAAATCAATCGGTGCTCAATTTCGGTACCTGAGAGAACATGTCAGCGCGCCGTGTGAGTCTGGTACGTAGCGAAAGCGTGTGCGCGCGCGCGAAAGAGATCGTGTGGTAAGTGACACCCCTTTGCAACTTGCTTAATGGCTAACAGAAAGCGATCTAACGTGTGGTTAAATTTCACAAAGGATGATGCAGACAATGCTACCTGTAATATTTGTAACAGTAAGTGCAAGGCAAGCAGTGGTAATACATCCAACCTGAGGAAGCAATTATTTAAACACAGTGTTTATTTAGAAGCACAGCTTATTAAGCTTATATAAAAGCTTATTAAGATGCGTCTTCGTCGATCGGATCACTAGTGGACGAGAGAGACAAATTCTGTTTACACCTGGTATTTAGCAACACCAGTCCGTCTCTTTTGTCCACTTTCGATCGCTTCTGTCCTGATTACTTTGAGTGGTGGTCCGTGGAGACTGCGGGGAAGTCCCTTTGCTTTCGTTTTAACGCAAGCTGGAGTAATGATGGGTTTAAATGGACGCGAACTAATACTATGGCGCTGCTTGTATTTTAAGTAAACATGCTGCACAGTGTTTTGTACATGAATATGTTGGAGCTTTCTCAGATTTTTCAGCACAATTAATGAAATAAGATCACAGAACTTTCACGCGATCGCGAAATGAAACTGCGGAGATCAGCCGCTTTTAGTTTTAGCAATGAAAGCCTAAAGACTGTGTGTTCACGCTAAAAGTCTGAAATGACGTAAAACTTTGTGCTCAGCCTCAGTACCTCAGATTAGATAAATAGGAGGAGAGAAGGCGTACCAAATGCCAATGCTGGCCAGATTGGCAAAAAAGTATCTCTGTGTCCAGTCCTCTTCTACATCCTCAGAGCGAGTGTTCTCAACCGCTCTGTCATGGCTTTTACCTGAGAACGTTGACATGCTGATTTTTCTGAAAATCAACTGCTAGTATTGTTTTCTACATAAAATTTTACTTTTATGTTGCTTTTAGGACGTTTATGTTCATTGATCATTTGTCTTACTTATATATTTTATTTATTTATTTTATTTATATGTAAGACATATGCCCTGGATGTTAGAGGGATGTTTTTTTTGTAAAGATTGTGTGTATTATTAAACATTTCGAAATAAATAACAAAATGTTGAAAATGAGAGGTTTGGGCTTATTATGTCCACTGAAAGTCACTTAAGTCAGATTAAAGTACCGAAAAAGTTACCGCTGGGTACCGGTATCGAATTCCAGGTACCGGCATCGGAACCGGTACCGGTAAAAATGTGAAAGGTACCCAACCCTAGTGAGAACGCAAATTCAAGCAAGTGCCAATGGGAGTGGAAAATCTGCAGATGATTTACTACAAACAGAGCTGATCCTGGCCTTCTGGGGGCCCTAAGCAACTTTGTGAGGGGGCCCTAATATCGTGTTCATAAAAAACATTCACTTTCTCTGCTTAAATGTAGCTATAAACAAAATGTTAACTAAAACACGTATTATCATATAGCTGTACATTTTTTAAACATGTACATTACTGTGACACTCATCAGAATACTTCCTTAATTGTAACACATGTTTTCTGAAAAGCCCTTAATCTGTTACATTAGTACTTAGAAAACAAGTTCTACTGCCAAAAATATTATTTTTTAAGAGATTATCAGGGAAACAAATTTAAAATTGTATTTAAAATAAAGCCAAAATAGCTGTCAGATAAACTATAACGAATAACTCAACAGATTTTCCAATTTGTTTAAAAACTAAGGCAATGATCAGACTCCACAGATAAACACCAAAATACATAAATCATTCTCTAAATATGCAAACATTAGACCTAATGTGCATTGTTTTAAAATGCTAACAAGAGTCACACAACATCTTGCATGAATAAATGTGTTTATTTATTTTTTTAACATGTATGAAATATTTTAGAGCTGCAACTATCGACTATTTTTTTTCAACCGATGAATCTATCAATTATTTTTTTTTCGATTAATCGAATACTCTAGGGATTTTTTATACATATAATTCACCATAAATGTTACATCTGGCATTTAATGCCAACATTTATTTAAGCGTTTTCTCAAACAAATACAAAACAAAATTTTTCAACATGGAAAAATAAAGTGCCAGCCTAACATTAACAGTGCAAAAGGGGCATTATTCTTCTCAAAAATTAAAATAGGCATATATTAATAATTTAAATGAAATAAGTAAAATAAAAGTAAATCAAACTGATAACTTATTAATATAAAAATATGTTTACTCTTTATCATTCCAGCCCTAGTACTTGTCATAAACAAATGAAGTCATAACTATAAGCTCAACACATGAAACAACTAAATAACATGTTGTACTTAAAGGCGCCTTAAGCGAATTGACGCGTTTTAGACCAAAAAAACGCAATCTCTGTAGACAGCCCAGGCTTCACAAACGGCAATATCAACATAGTGGCCAAACCTAGCACCACAAAACAAAACAAAGTATTCCAGCCAATAAACGACAAAAAGGATTTGGGGGTGGGGGTTGGGCGCGTTCATGAAAGCACGGAAGGGAGGGGGAGGGGGAGGAGTTAGCTACGCTCCGTCTGTTTGAAAACAGTTCAAACGTCAACAAAAACTAACATCTCGCAGATTCGCTTAGAATGCCTTTAATGATGACTCTTCTTTAGTTTATAATTAGTACAGGAATTAAAGGCTCTCTAAGCGAATCTGCGAGACGTTAGTTATTGTTGACGTTTGAAACTGTTTTCAAACAGACGGAGCGTAGCTAACTCCTCCCCCTACCTTCCGTGCTTTCATGAACGCGTCCAACCCCCACCCCCAGATCCTTTTTGTCGTTTATTGGCTGGAATACTTTGTTTTGTGATGCTAGGTTTGGCCACTTGTTGATATTGCCGTTTGTGAAGCCTGGGCTGTCTACAGAGATCACGTTTTTTTTACAGTTTGACAGGCAGCAAGCAGATAGTGAAGAGATGTTTCCGGTATGTAACAAAAAATGTTTTATGGTCTAAAACGCTTCAATTCGCTTAGAGCGCCTTTAATTAGTTCAGGCTGAAGTAAAAATAAGTTAATTACGATTCATGAACCCTTTTTATAAAATGTAACCATTATATTATTACTGCTTATATTATTAGTACAGCAGTCTCATTTAGCATCAACTTTAAAACTGAACTTTTCTAAAGTTTAGTTTGTATGATCTTCTAATATTTTATAATCCACGTTTATGCTGCTGTTACTTTAAATAAATGCATGCCAGGAATACCTAATGAGACGAGCTTCTGTATTATCTGCGCACATATTTGCAAAAAATAAGCTATGGGAACTCCGCCCTGCCAGCTGGCTTTCAGTGTACGCGGGCACATGCCAATCCGCTCTCAGTGCGACAGTAAGGGGTTGTGTACACCAAAACTTTTACGCCCGCGGCCGGCGCATGTTTTCAATTGTTTCCAGTGGAAGCTCGGCGTTTTTCAAATAAGCCAGCAGCTAGCAGGTTTTTTCCGCGCTCGGCGCTGAGCGTCGAGAGTTGAAAGAGATTCAACTTTGGGAGAAAAGCTCCGCTCATCAATGTCAGTTCTCACACAGCCGCCCAATCACAGTGGAGGAGGGGCGGGACATTACCACAGCAACCAACCGGCTCGCAGCTGAAGTAGCACAGCTACCAAAGCGTTCAGCTGAAGAAAGCTGGCACTCAGCTGAAAAACAGCTGGCATTCGGCGCCCTCAAGGCATTTTCAGCCGTGTTTTAAAGTTTTGGTGTGTCCAGCCCCTAACTTATTATTTCATAACTTCTTAATATGAAAACATGTCCTGTTTTCTTTATTTACTGTTTCTGCCCAGACGCGATGCAATGTCACGACAGGCGGGCGTCTCGCAGCTCGTATTAAACAAAGATGTAAACGCAGCTGTATTAAGCACAATATATGGCCTGCATTCTATTGTAAGGTAAAAACTTTCTGTATTAGTTCAAATACTTATGCTGCTGTCTCGTCATTTTGAGGTGGGAGAGTCCCGGGATGTTTTCTCTTGAGATGTTCATGCACAGATGTTGTGCGGCTGTGGTAACGTTATCCCATTTAAGTTTTACACGGTGTGCAGAGCACCATTTTATTTAGTTTCTGCTTAAAGATGGAATTTGTATTATCTGCGCCCCTAGATGGCGCCAGATCAAATCAATAACAATGATGTTGTTTAATGATGCTCTAAAGCAGCGTGGAATTATGGGATTTGTAGTCTTTAACTCAACCGCTGATGGCCATCAATCAGACGCGAACGAGAAATCACGTTGATGGATAAGGTAATCAAGTCTTATAAATGTTGCGTTTGATGACATCGTTTTTTTCATTATGTAAGTTTATATGTGATGTTCAAAACGAAATTGTTAGTCATAGATGTTACACTATTAGTCCAAATTCGATGGTTAACACAGCACAGAATTAAGTTTTCAACTTACAATCTACAATGATTTTTCACATAATGTATTGACAGTACAAATCTTATTTTAAAGTGTCTTAAAATTACCATTTATATTGCTGTACAATACCTTTTGATGTGCATATCATCTGCGGGAAGACGCGCTGATTACAATCTACACACTAATGTTGTGATCAATATAATAGCATACGTTTTTTGAAGGGTTAAGAATCAAAACAACTCACCCATCGCGTAAAACACAAGCAGGATCAGAATCTCGGTCTAGTTAAATGTTGTCGTGAAGCTCTCTCCATCCAGATAATGCAACAACAAATTGATCCTCTCTCGTTTTGTTCCAAACTGTTCTTGGGTTGTTTGGTTGGCCCGTACACTTACAGGAGCTGACACAACCAGCAGCAGACGGTAAAGAGTTATTCATAAGTTCATAAGCAAGCGCGTAGCCCGACAGGCGCTAACGCATAGTTCCGCATTTGTCCACGACACTGGCTGCGTCCGAAAACTCAAGGCAGTGACTTGTTGCCTCGCTGCCTCATGAGGAATTGACTTTGGAGGAATGAAGGCAGCTCAGAGAAAGGCTTTCTGACGCACTTCAAACGCAGCGTGTTTAAAATATAAACAGAGAGCGCCTTTGTGATAACTAATCACATATTTGAAAACTACAATACTAATTTCTTGTTAGAAATGCAATTAAAATGTGTAAAAAGAGAAAATATACGTTTATTTATACTAAATTTGTGCTCCAGTCGCTTCCTTGGCCGCCATTTTATTTTTTCAAACTCGACCACTGTTGTCATGTGGTTTTTACGTCAGTAAAGGCGGTGACAAAGGGTCACATGGATATTAACGTCATTGACAGGAGTCTGCACTGCCCCGTGTCAATGTTTTGAATGGAAATTTTCTCACGATTTACAAGTAGTTGAAAACATTACAGATATTGATAGTAATCGGCTGGACAAAATATATAACACTGGCCTAGTGGTTTTTGGACATTTTACTGCAAATATCTTACAAATTGCACCTTTAAAGTAGGATTTGGACTTCAGTGTTTGTTATAAATCCATTGCATGGTTATTCAAGACTAAATAGGAATTTTGATTATTAATGTGTACAAGCATTTCTAACAAAACACACTGGACTAAAAAGGAATCTAGGGATTTGTACTGCAGTATTTGTTTTAAATCCATTGCATAATTTTGTGTTCTTAATCTTTTTACTGCACCTTCATGAGGCTTGTCTTTCCTGCTCCGGGCGGATAGCTTTAATATCCGATTTAATATGCATGTTGATAGGTGCGTCAACCACATGCAGAGCTACATAGATGGACTGACAACTGGAATTAAAGCATTGTGAGATCAGACTGCTTGTTATAATTTTGAATGGCTTCCGCAGCACGATGTCACTCGCTAGCTGGTATGTGCAGCGCTGCATGAAGTTAAGAACAAGGGGGCCCTCTAGTGGTGCGCGGCCCTACGCTCGCGTAGCCTGTATATAGGGCGGATCGGCTCTGACTACAAAGCACAAATTAAAGGTGACATAGAATGATTGAACGGGGTATTTATCCTTGTTCTGTGATGTGACATGTATACAATTTTTTTTTGTTTGGGTCTGTAATGCCTTAGAAGCTTCCTAAAAACCTCTCTCAGATAGCTCTATTAGGGTGGCGGATTTTAAACAAGTGGTTTAGCACCTATTTGGCTCCCCCTACTGGTTTTCATTGCGATCTCATTAGTGATTGGCTGACTTTGCTGCCACTCAAAAAATACAGCCAATTATTTTAAAGTGGAGGGGCAGTTAGATGCCTGTGATGTCATAAGCATCAGTTTTTCAGATTGGGTCGTTTTCTGACTGACATTTCTAAAAGAAGAATTTCTATGAGACTGAGATGTTTAGCATGTCTAGCACTTTTTGTATGTTTGTGAATGTGGGTAGACTACCATTATTCAACAAAGACAAGGTAAAATTGGTTTTCCATTCTCTGTCCCCTTTAAATAACCAATTATGACACCGGCACATTTCCACAATGATCAATGAAATCTACTAAGAGCAGCGAAAATTTGTACAGGGTTGCAAATAAGCAGAGCTGATGCTCCTCAGTTGCAGGTGATCTACTAATGCCAGATGCACTTGAGTTCAGCACCATGGACATCGCAGATGAAAATATGGAGTGTGAAATTCCAGCTAGCAAAGTAACAGTACACTAAGAAGAACCAGAGGACAAAAGATAGAGGATAACAAGAAGTTTTGAAACACCTGATGTGACGACTTGTGACTCCTCTTTTTTTCCAGCAAATTAAACACAGCATGACTTGGCAAACAATATTTTTGAAAAAAATGTTCCTTTGGCATTCCAAATAAATTGATGTGAAAAAATCCTCTCCCTTATACCATGCGCTCTCTGATCTCTGCAATGCCTCCCGCTAGCATCAACAATTGCAGGCATTTTAAACGCCTGGATTAAAGTTTTCCGTCGCTAGACGGATTTCCGTCAATTGCAGAATTATTAAATTCACTTTTTATAAAGACGACGTGTATTCACCTTTTAAGTGGAATGTGATCAGAGCCTGGAGTGGAGCAAAATCACGTTTCTCTTTCCACTGTAAGCGTTCAGTAATCACTACGCACCGGATCCACTCCGTGTTTTCTGGCTGTATCACGTTAAGCTGAGGTAAATCTTTATTTCAGCTAGCATGGACAAACTTATAATGCAGTAAGGCTCCGATGTTTTGATAAAGGTGTAAAAGACCAATGGAGATAGACTTGGCTTAGCGAAATAAGGAAGATTGGCAAGCCTTTCAATTCGTGGGCTAAAACAACCAAACAGCCAGGTTACTTGCGTGTCTTTGCACAATATCACAAAGGGTCCTGTATTTTGGGGGAAAATAATTAATCTCATACGTGATTACGTGCGTCCCGTTTTAACTGCTATGCTGATCTTACCAGTGGCTGATACAACGGGTTTGTTAAACTCGTGGGTAAACTTCGTGTGGCGCCACAAGAACCAAGAGGCAGATGACATCCAAATCCAGTGAAACGATTCGAGGAATCATAAGAGGAGACTGCTTCCGAAATGCTCTCGCGGCACTTTGATGTCATCCACTTGTCGGTTCTTGCAGTTGCATTTGAGCGTGTTCACAAAAACGTAACATTTGTACATATATTTAAGCACCGGAGTTTAAAAACAAGTGATTTTAAGCCATTCAAACACGAACAACATTGCTAAATGCGCCAGCTGTTTCTGTGTCAGAGGAGCACGCAAGCCGCGCATTCGCTTCTCATTGAGCTTGTGATTATTTTTCCGCCTTAAATATAGATATGCGTCAAAATCCAGTCTTTGTAAGTATCCTCATAAACACGACCATTTAGGTCTTATGAGAAAGTAAACAGTAGAAACATTGCGCATAAAATAGCACAGTCATTCAATTTACAACTGTCACTATGGTTACAGACATACTGTGCGAATTGTACACTAGTTTAACTCGAGTTACTCGTTCAGGATTTATATTCATACATAAAGTTACTGTATTATTACTGTGACTGTAAGCTGTTGTGTGAACAGAACAGACCCTGCATTTTTCGTTTATGTGTACTGAATAATATAACATGAAAAAGTTGTATTTGTTCACATTAGTAAATGCTTTATATAACATGAACAAACAATGAAAAATATAGAGAATAAGCATTAATTATTTCATTTTTTGCTGTTTTGCCTTAGTCTGAAATGCCATGCGAAGTACAGCTATATATGCCACAGGAGATTTTAATATGGAATTAGTGGCAAAAAAATCTCCCCTTAAAATGCTATGGTCTCACCTACATAAAGTGTTAGTTAAAGTAATATGACTTGGCCTGAAAAAAAATTCAGTCAGAAGAATTTTTTCACTTTAATCCATGTTTAAATGTCAAGTTGTTTAAAACATTATTTTTTCTGTGTTAAATAATGGCACAAATACCAGCAATTTCACAAGCTACATTTAAATACTCTCCTCCCATTAATTGTATCCATAAGTCTCCATATGCATATGCAATAAGGTCAGTCGCAAAAAGAACAAGTTTTCAGTGCTAATTATCCACTGTGTGTCTTTAGTAATTCTTGTTAGTAGCCCCCAGCCTTTTGGGAGAGAGGACGGGGGAGGGGGGGTTAGCGAGTTAGCCTAACAAAATGTTTATTTTCTTTTGATTATTGACACAGTGATGTACTTGTAATCTCAAAAGTTGCTCCAATAAAACGCAGTTGAAGATATCCTGCCTTCTTACCGCCCTCTTTTACCCTCATGGTTACAGTGCCACAGATGGCAAGCAGGTCACGTGGTTATACACCTGTATATTGGCTATGTGTAATCACAGTCATGACCTGAGGTTGCATGCAATGTTCTGTCATAGTGCCACCTAGTGGTCCTGAGATTAAAACGACTGCAATCTAAAATCATGAACTTATTGTGGCTTGGAGTGTAATCATTGGTGGATGCCACTTCACTCACTAGCAAATGAACAGATTACCCAGCCGTAGAGCAACTCCTATATCTCTTCATCAGAACATCATAGAGACATGGGGTTGGGCTCTTTTAACATGTTGTGACCAAATTTTTACCACAGCAAGCACCACTCACATTTTCTTTAGTTACCCAGTGTCATGGATTTTCTTCAATAGAAACAGAGAGGGTTGATATGTAAAATTCTCTTCAAAGTATTTTATTAAAGAAGTTTGTCAGACAGCTTAGTACCATTGAATTGGCAAATGACAATGACCCCGTTCTGAATTTCTCGGTAAGTAAAATAGTGCCCCTTTCTTGTCACAATATTCAGAAGCCCCCATCTTTTTTCTCTCTGTCCTGCCACAAGACTCTGCCACCCCCACCTTTTTAAAACTGCCACAAACTAGTCCTGAAAAAGAGCTGTATGAGCTCTGCTTAAATTTGTTAGACACACACATGCAGTTATTTTTTGTTAATCACAGGACCTTTGCTTTGTTTTTCAGTTACTAAAACAAAACTAAAACATCACACATCAATCACTAGGGTTGGGTATTGTTTGAATTTGAACGATTCTGGTTCCAATTTCGATTCTTTGTTTTGATTCCGGTTCCTAACGATTCTCGATTCTATTTTTTAAGAGGCAGGGTCAAAAAAGTTCAGGATATTTTAAATGAGTTGGCTAACCAATGGTCTTTCTGAAGGAAATAGTTTGACCTTCTACATCAATTTGAAAATGAACTTTTTACTTTTTGTGAACTATAAGAGCTCGTTATAGTCGTGCGTAGGTCCTACGGCATAGCCTCGATGGCGTATGTTCCGCGTCGGTTTTCATTTATACTTTTGCGTCGTCGTCCGCGTCGACGTGCAAACAAACGGCCAGACCCCTGGTAGGCAGTAACCACGTGTGTAACCACAGTAGCAGCGCAAACGTCAAAGAAGAAGCAGCTTAGCACGTTAACCCACAAATGAAGAAGAAACAGCAATTTGTTGTGTATAATTTGAGAAGACCAGCAATGATGGAAGTAAATAAACAGCGACTTTTGATGCTGTTTGAGTTCAGTCACTCCTCAACTTGGCTCATCTTTGTTTTCACCGTCACAAACGGAAATACCTATGACGCAGGTTTTTTTACTTGACGGGAGGGGTTCTGGTGGACCAATCACAGCGTTTGCGGTCCGCGTAGATCTGACGCGCTGTTAAATTTTTTATAAGGTGCGCGTCAGGCTATGCAGAGAACCTACGCCGTAGAACCTACGCACGACTTTAAATCGTCCTTTACAGTGAATTTCTCACAGGGCTGTTTTCAACTACAATATAAATATCAAATCTATGAACTTGAATATAAAAATTATAAATTATAAATATATTTTCACAGGGATACATTTTCCTCAAGAGAGCTTTATTTTTGAAAACTTCATGAAAACACATTTACACATGAGTGTATGATGCTGCAGGTATGTTACCGTGTTCCCACTGTTGGGCTAACCTGGTGCATAATAAAAACAATAAGAAACAAACCCAGTCCAGATTAGTAGCAGGTACAGTATAAAATCAGAAACAGTTATTGTTTGGAAAAATTATCATATCTGCCTTCTCAGGCAGTATGTGTGAGCGTTTTAGACAGATTGTATCTCCTGCTGTGGAGAAAACACGTTCGCTCAGCACATTGCGAAGTTGTGGAGTCACCAGCCTGGCTAACGTTCACAATCTCAGTTCGTAAGTAGTCTATGAAAAAATATGTTGTCTAATTTGTTAGCTGCCTCAATGTTGGCGCAAGACATTATTTATTGTATATGTATTGTTTTACATCCCGGATTTGGACTGCAGTGCAGTCACTGCGGTGCCAGGCTGGTGGTCGAAGCCAGAGGAAGAGGCAGCGGAGGACGGTCGGCGCAGCGTGTCATCATGTTCGACGTGCACCCTCCTATGCACGAAACTGGTAGACACTTGTTCGTTGGTGTTCAGCTGTTTGTTTTTCCGGTCAACAGACTGTGAATCGAAACTAGGAATTGAAATTTAAACATTTGAACGATTCCCAGAAAATCGCAAAGTTAGTCCCGGTTCCAAACGATACTCGATACCCAAGCCTATCAATCACGCTATTCATACACACCAGTGATGTGCGGGCTGATCCAAAATGAGCGGGTACCTGCGGTCACCCACGGTTACGAGTCATCCAAAAATATTTTTAATGATATTTGGGTCGCGGTTGGTCGGGTCGTTTGAAATAAAGGTGCCAATTAAACCGAAATTAAGTAGCCTAAGCCTACTATACAAGTGGGAAATCCTATTTACCCTTTGAATGTTGAGGGATGTCCTTTAAGAAGGGTCCAAACGTAAACAATGCATTCATCAATAATACGCATCTAGACAGCTGAAATGGAAAATTATGGGCCGCCTCAAAAACTGCCTGCTCTCGCCGCTGCACCTCTGAACGCACCACGTCAGGGCCTGAAACAGTTCTCTCCTCCACAGGCTGGATTAATGGATATTATAGGCCAGGGACGCGTATGGGAGGCCTAACCCCTAGTTCCTATGTCTATGGCCCAATGATGCTACAATGAACATTTGCTACTTTAAAAAAAATGCGGGCCAGTAACCGGGTCGGGTGCAATACTTTTTTTTCATGCCTATAACTTTGGCTGTGGTTGATTTATTTTCTTGGAATTAATTTCCTTAGATTCCTGAATCTTTGCAAAGCCCAGCGATACTAAACATCCTGCAGTGTGAGATTTCTTGTACATATATATTTATTTATTACTCTGAAACCAGATTTGTCTAGTTGATAAATGGACACAGTGTTAGGAGATCATCTTATCTTGTCTGCTTCACAGTTCACACCAGTGAAGAGTCACCTATTGGTCAAAAGTTATAAACCATTAAACTGTTTTAAGTGTGCATTAAATGTGCATTTTACACTGATTTTTCTATACTCATTATCAGACATGTCAACATTTTTCCCTTAGTACCCGTGTTGGGCTTGATTGCTGCTTGCAACTTTATTTGTAATATTGTTAGTAGTATATAATGGAGTATGTTCCATCTATTAGACATTAAAGGGGTGGTATGGTTTCAGTCTCCAGGCAGCATTGAAGGCTGATCCTCAGGACTGGGTGTGCTGGGAGTGTTTAGGTGAAGCTTATCTGAATCGCAGGAGTTTCACAGCTGCTCTAAAGACTTTTGCCAAAGCACATGTCCTGCAGCCCACCTCCATCTACAGCCTCTACAAGACTGCCTCCATCAAACAGATCCTGGGACAGTTTAGAGATGCCACTGTGGCGTACCAGCAGATTTTGAAGCAGGAGGACTATGTGCCAGCACTTAAAGGTGTGTGTATTTTGCTTTGCGTTATCTTATCAGGTTAATAATAATTTTATCTTCCCACTTCTGTTCTGTCATACATTTCATTACATTTAATACTAATTGTATCTAGTATTGGGGGTGTTTGTTTATTTATTGAATATATGTAAATATATGATTAAATAAATATGAATAGTTGTTTAATAATATATAATGTTATGATCAAAGTTTATTTTTATGTATGCATTTGAGAGTTTTCATTTATACAACATACAGTGTATATAGTTAGTTGTTTACCGTAAAACTTCAAATAATAGCCCGGGCTTTTATTTTCCCAAACCTATCATCACACCAGGCGTCTAAAAGAGACAGGCGTCTATAAGAGACAGGCTTTTAATTTAATTGTTCCAGCATGACATCAGGAGGTTACCACATATTACGTTTTATTTTTAATTTGAATGTGTTTAACAAATTAGTTTGTGTAATAACAACAGTCTTAAATTATTGGCAGTATAAATATAGCAAACAAGGATATGTTTTTTTTATTGGTTGTTGCGTGAAATCTTACCCAGATACAACAGTGCTATTTTCTGATTGGCTATTGTGTAGCCTCTTTCTCTTTTTTTGTATTGGCTCGCTCGACTAGAACTCTAGGGAAGACGGGCTTGATAGAGAGAGAGAGAGAGCAGTGCGGCCAGATACATTTTGGCGCTGCAGCATATTAAATATGATAAATAGTGTTTCCGCGCGAGAAATACAATGTGTGGCGGGAGTGCATGCATGACAAAAGACTGAAAGCCCGGCTATTATCAGCGGCCTCAAAACACTACTGGCCCAAAGGGAAAAGTCCCGACTCCCGATTGCCTCTTCGCTACTGTCATCATCACCTCAATCCTGGCGACGACTCGTTGTGTTGTCATAGTGATGAGTAACGGAACGACTGCGTCTGTCACGTGACATCTACAGGTAATCAAAACTTTAGCGTGTGTAATCTGCACCATAGAACTGTCTTAAACAGACTATCTGACGGGTTTTAGAAGATTAAATACAACCCGAAACTAAAAAACAGACCAGGCCTTTATTTGAGACAGGCGTTTATTTACCCAAACCTGTCGTCACACCAGGCGTCTAAAAGAGACAGGCGTCTATTTGGGACCCGGCTATTATTTGAAGTTTTACGGTATGCATTGGCATTTGAACCCCTAACCTTTGCATTGCTACACTGTAAAATTTAAAATCTAAAAATTTAATCTAAAAATTAGCTGTAATTATGCAGCTGGTTGCCAGTAACTTACTGTAGAAGATAAATACTTAAAATGTTTCATGTTCATTTAACTGTGAACAAACTGTTGCCAGTAAATAACATAAATGTAAAATCTACAGTAAGTAACTGGCATCTAGTAAAACTGTAATTTCTACAGAAATTTTTTACAGTGTATAGTTTCAACATGTTTGATAAAGCATCTGTGTTGTATTCTTATTCTTAGGTCTGGGTGAATGTTTGTTAGCCTTAGCTAAAAGTGCATTGGAAGACTGTCTAGATGGCAGAGCAATATACCTGATACAGAACTCCATCCATTACCTTTTTAGGTAGGCTGATTTCCCTTGAGAAATTAATTTGATCACATTCTTAGCAGATTTGTCTATCTGTTATTTAAAAGTGTTCATGTAATGGGAATGTCCTTAGAGCAGTCCAACAGAGGCCGGACTTGTCCTGTCTGTGGAAACTACTTGGTGATGCCTGTACCAGCACTAGAACTGTGTCTCCAAACCAAGCTAAAGTTTTGGTACCTGGGGCTCTGTGCGGAATGCATCCACTGGATCAAAGCTTCACACTGGGTCATCGACAGCTCCTCACTTTAGGGGAAAGGTAAATGGTATGTGTGTGTGTGTGTGTGTGTGTGTGTGTGTGTGTGTGTGTGTGTGTGTATGGCCTAATATATAGATATAGATGTAAGACTCAAGCTTCAGTATGTGACCTTAATTTTATTCTGCAAATCTTTTAGTGACAGTAAAAAATGAAATATGAGCCTCAGTCGCAGTCATTGAGAAAAATGCATGCATTTTTTTTTGACGGCCTATAGGGCCCTATACAAGGCAAATAAATATTGTTTGACTGATTAAACCTTTTTAATTGCTGCAAGGTTTTTGTTCCAAATGTTAGTTCAGTCACTAGCCAGACGGATAAACAAACACAGACCGGAAGTAAACTTTGGGCCAGATGCATAACCGTGGCAATGCAAGTGCGTCTGATGAAACGTCTATATTTATAATGCAATGCTAATCGATATATAGCCTTTAGCACTGTGCAGAATACCATAATAAGATTAATATAGAGAGATTTTCTGTGAAATTTACATTACAAAGCCACATCAGATCACATAAAACAAGGGATTGAAACACTACGAAAAGAAATTTGTCAGTTATTATAATAAACACAAAAGAATAATATGTAGACAGCCATACCCAGGCTAAAGAGGTGTTGATGTGTGAAGGACCTTTTAAAAAATAAATGGGTCAGGCTGAGCCACAAAACAATAGAGAGAATACACTTAATGGATGCTTAGAAGTGTGAGCAACGTAAGCATTTTTGTGAAATAAAAATTACATGGCATTGTATTTTGGACATTTCATAAGATTGAAAGTTTTAGAATTATCATCAGATTTGAAACGGAACATGGTGAGACCTTTGGCTTTAGCTGCAGTGCATTTCTAGATCAATACAAGGCTACTGTAATTTCAAATATAATTTATATATGTTTTGTATATAAGTTATAACATTATGACATGAATTAATTTTGACTTTACAATTAACTTCCAAGTGTCAGCTTTCACATGAGACCAAACCTATGCTTTTAATGCAAAGCCTTCATGAACTCTATCTATTTGAGTTTTATTACTGTATGATTCACAGTTTTTAATAAATCTCTTAACTAATCAAAAACAAATGCATTTTTAGCAGTCACTTGTCACATCCTGCTGGCAAAATCATGTACTGTAAATCAGGGGTTCTCAACCTTTTGCAACTTACGGCCAATCAATGACCGTTTAAAATATTCCGAGGACCACCTTTCTAAACATGATAGTACTGTATCAATGCAAAATAACAGAAAAACAATGCATTGTAACTTGCCTTTTGCGTCACTAAAGTTGCTAAAGGTAGATTTGGAATGACAAGCCGTTTTGACATTTTTTTCATTTACATTTACTAGTATCTATTTTTTAGGGTGTTTTCACACATACACTGTTTAGGTCGGCCCAAATGACGTGTCAGTCTGAGTACGGTTCGTTTGGGTCAGTGTGAACACAACAGCTGCACTCTGGTGCGCAGTAAATGGCTGCTCCGAGACCGCTCTAAACAGGTTTTTTGGGAATTGAGCTTATTCACCGTATCCCCCAGAGTTAGATAAGTCCATACATACCTTTCTCATCTCCGTGCGTGCTGTAACTCTGTCTGACGCAGCCCCCGCTAGCTTAGCACAAAGACTGAAAGTGAATGGCTCCAGCTAGCAAACTGCTCCCAATAAGTGACAAAATAACACAAAAATTTTCCTATTTATGTGTTGTGATTTGTATAGTCACAGTGTGTACAAATAACAAGGTCATTTGAGACACAGCCATCTTTTAACAGTATGCATAATGGGAACTATTCTCAGAAGGTGAAGCACTGCTACTTGGGCGAAGTGATTAGCACGACTCTGACCGAACTCTCTGCTCCTCACCAGGGGGCTTTTCGGGTGCTGCAAGCAAATCACTCCGCCCAAGTAGCAGTGCTTCGCCTTCTGAGAATATTGTTCCCAGTATGTATATGGTTAAAAGATGGCTGTGTCTCATATTACCTTGTTATTTGTACACGGTGTGACTATACAAATCACAACACATAAATAGGAAAATGTTCATGTTATTTTGTCACTCATTGGGAGCAGTTTGCTAGCTGGAGCCATTCAGTTGTGCTAAGCTAAGCTAGCGGGGGCTGCGTCAGACAAAGTTACAGCACGCGCGGAGATGAGAAAGGTATGTATGTACTTATCTAACTCTGGGGATACTGTGAATATGCTAAATTCCCAAAATGTGGGCGTGTTCCTTTAATAGAACAGTTGCACAATTTCGCGTTAAAGCAAAGAAACTTCGCAAAGACGTGCATCGTTTATCTCCATATCTTGCTAGCCTCGCTGTTCCTGTCAGGCTGGTTGTCGTGGAAACATGGGAGGTTGTCATGAGATGGTAAGAGCTGTCAGAGACCAATGACAGCACTGACCGTTGTCACATGGTGTACAGTGCGGAGTTTCGAGTACGGTAAAAACAACATATGTGAAAACGGACCGCACTAACTGAAAAATGATACAATGTATTTTGGTGCGACATATGTGAAAACACCCTAAGGCTGCATTTACACTTGGCATTAACATGCGACCTGTATCCGGATGTTGTCCACATACACATTGAAAAGACAAGTGTAAACGCGTTTGTGTTCGGAATGTTATCCGATCTGTGTGTCCTGATGCAGAGGTAGTCGAGGACGCTTTGTGATCGGATCTCAGTGTAATGTAAACGCAATCCAGCCATCGTATCTGCCTTTGCAGGCCAACGTCACACAAAACCCCGCCCTCTATCATCTCATCTCACTGACAGCTGTCAAAAATAAAGGACGTTATGTCATGGAGCGCAGGTGAGAGACGCACAAATTTATATTTGTGGAGAAATGCTAGCTAGCTTAAACGTATCTTGAAATAAATCGATATACAAAAGCATTTTAACACTGTTGACTGTATTTAACTTATTTAATAGGCATATGTTTAACATGTTTCCACTATTTATGGAGGGATTTAATATTTAATGGCTATAAATCGTTATAATGTTTGAGTTTCCATGGCGACATATCAACGTGAATGTTGTGCTTCTTTCTGGTCAGTCAGCAGTTTCTATCCCATTTAACACATTTTAAGTTACTTGAAAACACTTACAAACCATAATAACATTAACCAAATACATTTATTCAATGTTGGTTTTATACAAAGTAAGTTACTTATAAATGTGTTTGTAAATTACATTACTATACGACTATAGAGGGAGACATGAACAGGAAATTTAGGACATTTTTAGCTGTTTTAGTCAAATCATATTCGTAAATCATAAATCAAAAACGTATGAATTCAGGCAGACTAAAAAGTCGGGAAGGTCATGTTTCACACGGATTTTGTTGTTGATGAAAAGCATGCGGGTGAAAGTCAAGTTCAGGTAACGTTGGCTGAAACGTGCATCCTGGCGCGGACGTTGCAGATAAACAAAGAAAAAGCCTTTAACCCTTGTGTGGTGTTCGGGTCTGTGGGACCCGTTTTTAATGTTTACTAAAAGAAAAATTATGCAATTAATTGTTGTTTCAACCTCAGATTCATTGGCCTTGGCTCATTTTCTATAAAGAACATAAAAATAAACAACTTTATAATGACTGTACACTGTACACCCCCCTACACATTTATATTACATATGTGGTGTTCGGGTCCACTGGACCCGGAGGTAATAAGAGAGTGAAATTTTAATATGCTATGTAACTTTACTCTGTTTTTCACTTATCTGTGACTCCTGTGAGTGCATGAGTGTGTTTGTAAATATGTTTGTACATATGTGATGGATGCATGTCAGAGTTTTGTCCTTCGGCACTTGCTGTAACATCGCAAGGATACAACATGTTATATATCATGCATGAACACTTGTCTGCCCCCACTGTCCCAAACACTTTACCTTTTGTCTAACAGGAACCATTCTACATTTTACCATTATATCCCTTACAAAAAATAACCATGGTTGTATTATAGTAAAAGTGTGGTAATCATGGTAAACTGGTGTATTGATTACTATTTGGAAAACCACAAGTTACCACAAAACCTATGGTGTGTGTGTGTGTTTGTGTGTGTATGAGTGTGTGAGAGAGAGTGAGAAATAGGGAAAGTAAAATTTCATATCCAACCATTTTCATCATTTTAGGTTGTAGCCAAAAGCAACACATTGTACTGCAGTGTGTGTGGACATAAGATGGACAGGAAGACACAGTATACGTCTATAAAATGCAAGAAATGCATATGCAACACAGCTACACAGTAAAAATCTGCTTCTTATGTGTTGTGTAGGCTGGCATGAACAGGTTATGTGTTCAGTGTGGATAATGTGTTATGATACCGCATCTTTTCAGATGAGGCTTTTGCTGTGTAGACGGACACAAATGTGTACAATTTCAAACTAAGTTCAAAGGATTAAACATCAAAGTGATGAAAAACTTATTTGAGATAAAAAAGTGATGAAAATACTTATTTTAGATAAACATCTGGGGGAGAATAGAATTTTCTTCTCTTATTTCATATTATCACAAAACGAATAGCACTTTAATCTATAAATAGTCCTATATCAGTGGTAAATGACAAATATTAACCATAAATTCTGTCTATATTACTTGCAATGAGGCTAAAGTAATCATCTGTAAACAGTAATACATAAATTTGTATGACTGCATTGGTTTAAGATACTAATAATGCTCTGGGTCCACTAGACCCACAAACATTGTCTAAGTAACAGAAATATGAACACCACACAAGGGTTAAAGCTAAAAAAAATAAAGCTTAAAATGTGAACATCACGGTTTTTGGGTTTGCTAGTTATTATCTGCTGTTTGCTTCTCAGTAACACTGTACAATACGGGATTGCGGTTACCGCGACAACCCTAAATCATGTGGCGAAAGACAGCTGTAGCCATCTGTGATTGACAGCTATCCACCAAGCGCGCGTCTCCCTGAACGGGATCCGATCACACATCCAGATACAGAAGCCACATTTATGTGGCAAATGTAAACGCGCCGTGGCCTGATATACGGATGATCGGATCTTTGTGAACGGATCACCGAGATCGCATGTTAATGCAAAATGTAAACGCAGCCTTAGTTACTAGTTCTTATTTTTTAGTTACTAGTATCTATTTGATTAGATACTAGTTCTTAAACATTAGATACTAGTACCTAAACATTAGATACTAGTGCTTATTCATTAGATACTAGTGCTTATTCATTAGATACTAGTACTTATTCAATAGATACAAGTATCAATTCATTAGATACTAGTATCAATTCATTAGATACTAGTTTTTTTTCCTTAGATACTATTACTTATTCCAATAGTGACTATGATTAAATTATACTTTACTAGTTAAGAAAAATGTAAAACTAGTTCTTATTCTTTAGTTACTATCAACTTTTTAGATCAAAGATATTCTGAACTTAATAAATACTAGTACTTTTTGAATTTAAGTGTGCAAATAATATGTTGAATAATAATGAAGCAACATGATGTAAGCTTTAAACATTGTCATGTAGAAGTGTCCAGTAGGGGTCACTTTTGGGTAACAATTCACAGAATATAGGTAGGAACCTTTCTTCAAGTAACAGGTGTTGCTGCAGGGAAGCAGCACACAGTTTGTTGGCTGCTACACAAGGATAAGCTATGCCACTAAACAAGTGAGAAATATGCAGCTGTGTATTGGTAAATTATTTGAATTGTGGATTTATTGACTGTTTGGATTCATGCTTCTTTGAAATGAAGACCAATTAAATAAAATCCACAATTATGAGCAATCAACTTGTGATTGAACATTTTAGTTAATAGTAAGCATACATTAAAGAGCACTGTCTAGCATCTCTCAGCTGCTTTAAGTAATAGACATGTCACATTTCAGCAAAACCCACTGTTTTAGATCCAAAGTAGGTCATTCTTGTGATTCGGTTATGAATGTGTTTTACAATTTATAGTCGCCTTATTTCCTGCAGTCTGTGTAGATTGAGCACACATACCTAACTCTGTAGTATTTTCTCAATCGGATGCAATTGTGCATATGCGCAGAAGAATTGTGCTGAAGTTCATGTCTTATATTTACCTCTTAATTACGTATCACATAATTCTCATCACAGAAACATGCAAGGCAATGACAACACGCATTATTAAGGTCATGGAGTCACGTGCTGTACATTCTGCAGCGTTTTTGTCTTTCATAAGATTACATAAAGAAATGAAATAATAAAATTTTTGCCTTTTAAAAAAAAGTCTTTTCATTGCCTATACCTGTATTTGACAACTTCTTAAGAACAACTTTCTCCAACTCAACTTTGACTTCTTACATTTATCAGGAGATAAAGCGTGAACTCCGCGAGAGATGCTGTGCGCTGTATTGCCAAGTCTTCTGCCTTTTTGCAGACTTCAGATTTAGGGTACTTTTAAACTGTTTCAGCAAGTTTATTTTTTCTGTGTGTTAAAGATGAACAGATTTCACTTATAAGTTATTGGAATTTTGTCCATAGTGATTGGGACGCTTTTGGGATAGTTTTTAATGTTCATTGGGCTGGTTTTGATATGCGAATCTGGCAACACTGAACTTTAGGAAGCTTTTAAGGCATTACAGACCCAAACAAAAAAAATCTGTATACATGTCACATCACATCACAGAACAAGGATAAATACTCCGTTCAATCATTCTATGTCACCTTTAATAAACTACCTGTTGCTTTTACATCTGTGTCAATCCCATCTGCCTACCATAACAATAATATTCACATAGAGAATAAGATGTAATTCTGGAGGTGCTAAGATAATACACCTTACAGGTGGGTGTTGAGGCATTCTCCTAACTTAAAATAAAGTCAGGTGTATTCTCCAAACACAGTGAAAACTGTTTTGAATAACTTGAAAGCAAGAAATATTAAACAAAGTCTTTATTTGTGTCTTTATGCTAACTGATTAGCCAGATATGCTAACATATACAAGGCCAAAACAATAGAATAAATTCTAGTCACTATTCCAATAAGTACTAGTATCTAATGAATAAGCACTAGTATCTTTTTAAAAAGTAGTATCTAATGAATAAGTACTTGTATCTAATTAAAAAGTATTAGTATCTAATAAATAAGCACTAGTATCTAATGAAAAAGAACTAGTATCTAATGAACTAGTAACTTAAAATAGATACTAGTAAATGTAAATAAAAAAAATTAAAAACACCTTGCCATACACTTGGTGATACCACTGTAGATGAACGAGAAAATGTAATTTCTTCCAATGGAAAAACCAAACTGCATACAGTAGGTGTCTTTTTTAGCAGAAAAAAAAACATTTAAAGTGGAAGATGTAAATGTGGAAAAAAACATTTAAAGTTGAAAATGAAATGTGGACTTTTATGCTTAGACTTTATCTTTATTAGTGCTCAAGGGTAGTACCTTTCAGAAGTTATATATTTAAAGGTAAAATATTCATCCGCAAAAGTTTCAAGACTGTTTAAGTAAAAAAGATCAAATACCAAAAACATTTCTGCCAAATTCCTAATAAAAAAAATTTTTATTACATGTTTTATTTGTTTTTATATACTGAAAAAAACCCACAAAAATATTCATATTTTGAATAGGCTTACTGCAAAGAAAACAAGTTCAAATAAAATTTTAACAACACAATACTAATGTTTTTACATTTATTTTAGGAACAATTTCAAAGTTTATATTTGATGGATTAACTTTCCTTTCATGCTCTCAGTCTTGTATATTGCTGTTGTGTTGGGGTGACTTTGTCACTCCTGAGGTTCGCTGTTGGAAGTCACCACTGGACTGAAATGGTCACAATAGGCCACATGTATGATGATAAAAGGCAAAACTGGAGTGGTCTCTTAATTTTTGGCGTCTGTAATAAAAATAATTTCTGCTTGTACAAATGCAGTGAAATAAAATGCGTCTTTATTTGAGGCATAAGCCAAACAACTGAAAGTAGGCTATCTTGCATGTCAAAAATGACTTGAAAGGGGGAAACCCCGAGCCTTAATGCACGTCAAAAAATGGCGCTTAAGTAGGGGATACCCTTTGTGCGTTTAAAACCGACCTAGGGGTGAGTATTTTGCACACAAGTAACAGCAGAGTGCCACTGATGGCTATTGTATATGCCGCCGGTGTGTCCGACTTTTAAATGTTGCACAACGCGGACGTTGTGTATATAGTATTAAAAAGTTTCTAAAAATGTAAACTGATGTGTCAAGTTTTTAGGGTAAACTCCCCTTCCACTTGAGCAATAGCAGCAGGATTCTGCAGCTGCAGGATCTGTTAAACCTAAATAAAATTAAATCATAATTTTAAATTTTAAAGAAATTAGTCTTTTTACTTCATTCTGCTCAAAAACACTCAAGATGTGTTAAGTGCCAAGAGAGGTCACACTAAACACTAACAATGCCTAAAGAAGTCCTGAACACTTAATTTTTTTTACGTATTTCCTGTTTTTTCTGTTTGTATCTTAATAAAATAGATTGAAAAATAAATATGAATGGCCATTAAAACTTCTAAGACAAGAAGTCTGGTGGTTGTGGCCTAAGACGTTTGCACAGTACTGTACATTTCTTATTTTAAGCCTGAAGTTACTTTCAAACAGTGTTGGGGAAGCTAGTCTAAAACTGTAGTTGGACAAGCTACAAGCTGGACTGAACAAAATTATAAATGCAACACTAGTTCACTCAGTGAACTACGGTTCTGTGTAGTAAATGCCGCTCCATCTGAAAGCAGGTGATGGTGATTTGCCAATAATCACGGAACCGCCTTTACTGACGAGATGTGCCTGATTATAATCGCATGCGATATATCGTCAAGTTCAAGTTGAGCTTTATTGTCATTCCACTACATGTGTGAACATACAGTGAAACGAAATGTCTTGTCGCGCAGGACCATGGGGCATAAATGTAAACATATAACACTGGACGTTCAAACAATTTTAAACCTATACCTAGCTAACTTGCTGAAAAAGTAATCTAACTTCACTTGTACTATAAATTATTGACTGTACATACACATAAGACAGACTATACAAGTACTTAACATAATAACAACTGTGCATGGTATTGTGCAAAAGATGTATTTTTAAAATTTTTATATTTTAAAGTGTTTTTTTAAAGTGTTATTTTAATGTTTTATTATTATGTATTTTCTTGACTTTTGAGACTTTGAATGTCTTGGGCTTTGTCTCTGAATCCTTGTTATCTCTGCCTATATTGTATGTGTGCTTAAGTTACTTCATTACAGGGTACCCGCGGAGTCTTAAAAGTCTTGAAAAAGCATTGAATTTCATTTTCCCATATTAAGGCCTTAAAAGGTATTGAATTTCACCTCAAAGTCTTGAATTTTTCACCGAGGTCTTAATTTTTCAAATGATCAATAGATTTATATGCTGTTAATTCAGACACAAAACTCGCATGCACGAAAACCTTGCGCGAGCGACAGATACGAGCGCAGAACACTATCCATGTTTGGAAAAGCATCTTAGCGAGCGCGCAGAACACTATCCACGCGCGGGAAAGCATTCTCGCGTGTTCACAGAACACTATTCGCGCGCAGAAAAACGTCCTCCCGAGAGCGCACCTCTGCTCGTGTGACTGCATTTGTGCGCTTTGAACAAAGTAAAAAGTTAAGTAAAAAGGCTGGGATGATAAAGTAAAGGCTGGGATGAGCGCTCGTTCGACTCTCTCTATGTGCTCGCAGCTGCACAACACGCACTTGTTCGATCAAGTTGACTTTGGGACTGTGGGGCGGGACAATGACGGGTGTCCTCGCACCTGTGATCGGTTGTTTTATTTAATCAGTGACACACACAATCTTCTGTTCCACAATCCGTCTCTAGTAAATCTAGGTAGAGAAGACACGTTTTAATATGATCATTATGTCGGAGAAGGTCATTTATATGTTAAGCAATAGTCTTGTGTGATCCATGCAATAATAAGCTGCAAACAATAATGCAAATTTGAAAGCTATTATATATTTTGTTTACTGTTTAATTAGATAATATCAACTTGCAATACATACTATAGGTTACATATTTACATTGTCACACTAAGTTAGCATTAGAAAACTTTATGGTCCTGTAGATTAACAGAAAAGATTGACAGAAATATATCTATATATGAGCTTGTGTCCAGTTTTTTGTTTGGTGCAGTGAACAGATCTCTTGTCTTTTTAGGGTCAAAATAGCATAACATTTTAATTTGTTGTTGTGTTTGAGGGGTTTTTGTTTCATTTGCCATAATATGGTTAATTTTGTTTGTCAGTATTGTTCTGGTTCAGAGCATTACTGATGAGTGTTATTAGATGTTTTTACAAATGTAACTATATTAAACAGCAAAAAAATGGTTATTGTTTTAACATAAATTACCTTATCCGACATAATGGTCATATTAAAACGTGGCGGGCTGCACAAGATAAAGAGGAGTGGCCCCTGCGTGTGGCCCCTGGCCCTCCAGTTGCCCATCCCCAACTTTTTTCAAATTTACAATAAATGTACATTTAAATCTATTAAATCTATTTGATTGTTGGTTTTGATTGTTGGGTAAAGATAAGCGTTAGGCCGTTTGGGCCTTGGACTCAGCCTTTCAGAGGCATGTTGTCATGAATGTTCAAACACTTGTAAATAGTAATTATTTGAGCTATATTACGTTATTTCATATTATTTATTCTACCCGAATGGGTGTGATGTAGGTATTAAATTAAATTTGAAGTGGTATTAAAAAGGTCTTAAAAAGCCTTGAATTTAGGTTTGACAATCCTGGGGGTACCCTGCATTAAGAAATCATCAACTTGTTCAAATCCTTGCATAGATGTTGCCAATTTTTCTTACTTAGGTGCTTTGGGCGTGCTTTGAAACTGATACCAAAGGCACCCAGTCTGTGGTGTGACCTTGGCCTAAACTACTACCACCAATCCAGACTGCTCAGCTCTCTACCCGGGGAGGACTCTCAGTCCTTGCTGGAGAAAGCCCTACAGGTACATGTCTTAATTTCTGAAGCGCAAAAGTTTTTAATGTTTCCCTAATGAAAACAGATATGCTGATTTGCCGATTTTGTTTTACCCTGTTCTGACAGTGTTTGAAGAAGGCAGTCATGTTGGACAGTGCCAATCACACATACTGGAACACTCTTGGAGTGGTAGCCTTGACAAAGGGTAGATAAGTAAACTGCAGATTCCATCCTTTCTGAATTGTTTCTTTTTTTTTCGTTTTTTTTTTTTGATTTTCTGTAAAATCCTAAAACAAAGTGAACTGAAGGACAGTGGGACTCTCAAGTTCCACACTTGATGGAATAGAAAAAAGAAATATCTTATATTCCAAAAATTAAATACTTTTTCTTTATTGAAGACACTAAAAAATATTTTTATAACAGTTAATAGTAAATAAGTCTGCATAAATGGTATTTTAAATTACTGACAAATTACTGTGACATTTACAGTTGGGGGATATATCTAATAAGTAAAACTTTTTGTATTCTTTTGTATTGTAGGAATTGAAAACTTTGCTCTTGCACAACACTGTTTTATCAAGTCTGTTACAGCTGAGCCAAATGTAAGTACTAAAAAGACAAATATGATTGGTTAAGTTTTAGGTTAATGTATTTAATTTGTCTTTTCAATATATTTTCAGAATGTGGTTGCATGGTCAAACCTTGGTGCTTTATATTTGAAAAAGGGAAATATTGAGGTAACATGGGTTTCATAAATATTTTGACTTCATTGTTTTTAAGCTGTTTAATTTGATGAACCACTTTGATCATCAACTGTTCATTTTTGTTTAGTTCTCTCATGAAGCTTTCAAGATTGCACAGTCTCTCGAACCTCTGTATGTGAACTGTTGGATTGGTCAGGTACAAAGTGAATCCGACCCGGGGTTTATTTGATTATCTAGACAAAAAATTTCTTTAGTCCATTACTGCATACAGTAGATCCATCTTTTCTATTTCACAGGCGATTATTGCTGAAACAGTTGGAAGTTACGACACTATGGACCTTTTCAGACACACCACAGAACTGAGCACTCATGTAGGAATGTCTTACTCTACAGTACAATTTTGTGTTTTGCATATATACTTTTTGGTAATATGTATATTTGATGACAGACTGAGGGTGTGAAGGCTTATGCATACTGGGTTTGTTCCACACTGCTGGACAAAAGCAACAGAGACTCAGGACTTTACCTCTACAACATAGTCCAGATGAACGCTGTCTTAGCTGCTCAGGTGGCTCTGAGCAAGTACACCGGTATGAGAAAATATATTTTTCACCAGTAATGCAGCTGAAAGTGCTTGACACATTTAGAAAAAAAATCACAATAAGTTGAGGATTATTTCAAAATTGATTTAAGAAAATAAATATAATTGTACTCTCCATGTTTACAGAGAGAATTCAGGTGGACCCTGATGCCTTCATCATGCTTGGATACCTGAACACACACCTGCAGCTAAAGAATCAGGCCACTGAATCACATCACAGGTTTGAAAGCATGTTGCGTACATAAATTTGATATGTCAGTTTTTTGGAATGAGAGTTTGATTAATAATTAAAGTTTAAAATAAGGCCTGCTATATCTTTGTGCTTTTGATTTAAAAATGTATATTTGAATAACATATTAGTAGATAAATTGACTTAGGCATGAGTTGGAAGTGACAAATTTAAAGTTTCCACTTTCACGTTATGTAGTATTTAGCTGTGGGCTCACTATTTTTAAGTTAACAGGTCTCTGTTCACTGCAAAATTAAGAAAATAAACATGATGCGCATTCTGTTCTCTCTCCCTCAGTGAAGTCCTTTCAGAAACGCGTCGGAAAATTAACTGTAACTTAATGAATACAAACAAACAAAACATAAATATCTACATGATGCTTTGAATGTCTACTTTTAGTAAAATCGAAAACAAATATTCTCATTTTGTGTAAACTGTATGAGAAGGAGAGTTACTGTCTTTCTCCTTTTCCTCATTACCTGAAATGAGCTAAGATTGTCTTACCCTGCGCTACTGACAAGTAAAACAGCTCAGACGATTCATATGCATAGCTCACGTCCCATAGTCAATGCCTCAAATTTACTGTAGGTATGTAAACCTACTCACTGGTAACCATCTAACTGGTTCATGTAAGAAAACAAATGGCCTGTTGTTGTATTTTTAGTTTAGGTGTTGTACATTTACATTTGGGCATTTAGCAGATGCTTTTATCCAAAGCAAAAGGCAAATTTTCATTGGATTTTTATTCTTTATTATGTATACATGGAATTTTCTGGGTCATGATTTTTGCCTTGAAAGTAATGGAAAAGTCATGGAAATGAATTGGTAAAAATGTGTACAAAACCTGAAAATAGAAAGTCAAGGTAGGTGGAACATTTTCAGTTTATTTGGAAACAAACCCTATGCAAAAACTTAATAAACTAAGAAACTGATACACAACAGAACTGTAAACTTCATGTGGCTCATGTTACCATACAACTTTGTCCAAAAAGTGTGAATATGTTTTTTCACTTCATAGTTTTGTACTGATGAGAGGGATGCAGACCTGTAAGAGAGTTATTAACAGCTGTTAGCATAAATTGTCCACAGAAATACCACATAAGCTTACATACAGTACATAACTGATGGATAAATATCACTGATAGCACTACATTCAGAAAAACTATCATGTACATAAACTAAATTCAGAACATCTCAGATAAACATCTGCAGTAATGAGTTTTATGAAAAGTTGTTTTCAGATGATAGTTTTCAGATGCCCATTAACTGATCATCTAGCTTCTGTTTTAACAATGTTTTAATGCGTTTCTGTAAGCGCGTATGAACTTTAAAAACACATCGCATATGGCACAGTGCAGCCTTACTGAAAGTTGCCATGAAGGATACGAAAGTGAATTACTGTGTTTAACACTGTACAGCATGTAACAGTTATCTGCCATTCCGTGAGTTCATGCATCCTCGTTTGTAAACAATCCGAAAGTTTTTCCAAAGCGTGCAGTCTGCTGAGGTCGCTTATGTAGGCTGTACAGCACAAGCCATAAGCATATTACATAATAGCAAATATAAATGAGGACTAATTACTTACTTTCTGGAATATATCCTCATCCAGTGCATCTTCCATTGTTCTTCGTCTTAGGTAACTTTAAGATAAACGCTTCTCTTCCTCAATGTCTGGACATAAATGAAGATATTCCTCGCGTGTGTATAAAATTTATCATCCAAACATGCCGTAAAGTCTTTAAATCTGATCAAACTTTACTTCTTCGGTTTGTTAATGTTTGAGCTGCTCATATGTCCATTACCATGTCAACTGCGGGTACTGCTTGTGGGGGTGACTGCATCAAAGATAATGAAGTCAGCCAGGAAAAACGGTTCTCTCTTGACTTCAATGCAGATTTTATAAACAGGCAATATTTGTTTTCGATTATAATTAGCTTGTTTAAAAGTAGACATATCAGGCTTTCTTTGGATATGTGTATCATGTTTGTGTGATGAGTATTCGCGGAGTTTCAGTTGATTTTTGTAACATGTTTTGAGAGACAGCTGGCAGAGACAGAAATGTCTGGATGCGCACCCTGTTTATTTTCTTTATTTGACAAAAACACAAAGATCTCTTGTTACTGTGAATGTACACAAATTAAAGAATACCCTTCACAGTTTCACATGATGACAAACACAATATGATTATTAATGATGGAGTATTTGAAGTTGATTCTGCTATGATAAGGAGAAAACATGTCAAAATGCGGCACCGCGTTTTTGGACCCCTGGAAGTTAAAGTGCATTTTGTATGCAAGTCAATCTTCACTAGCAAAGCAGTGAACATGGCCAATGTCAAAATTTAGCTAACATGGCCAATGTCAAAAATTAGCTAACATTTGTGACCCAAAAATAATGCACAATCATAAAATCTTTCTTTTCTTTTAAATGTAAAAAGCCATTTAAATTAGTATGTTTGTGTTGTTCTCTACAGAGCTGTAGAACTGCTTCAGGGACTCCCTTACACAGAAAAGCTCAGTTTTGCCCTGAGGTGTTATGGATGTGCCCTCAGGTAACAATCCCTCAGTTACACTGTGCACTTTTTTACGTTAAAGGGACACTTCACCCATTTGCATTAAGCTTTGTATAGTTAGAACCCCAGTCATGTTTTTGAATGGTCATGCAAAATTTTCTCAGTTGCTGCTGAGAAAGGAGAAAAACAGATTTCAGTGTTGCACTTCCTTCTTTCAATGATGTAAAAATCATCATTTTGCATCATTGAAAGAAGGAAGTCCAATACCTTTGTTGAGGGAATGAGACTACAAACACCCCATTTCTCTGTCAAATAGGCACCAAATTCAAAATGTATGTTACATTTTGACTACAAATATGACACACTTTTAATAAAGATTAATGTTTCTACGGGTGAAATGCTCCTTTAAGCTACAGTAGCAAGAAAAAGTGAATGTGAACCTTTTGGAATTTCATAGTTTTTCTGAATAAATTTTTCATAAAATGTGATCCAAGTGAATGGGATTGACAAACATAATGTGTCTAAAAATAATTACACAAAAAATCTGATCTTTCATGTCTTTATTGAGAACAACCAGAAAGAGCATAGTGCTTGTGGAACAAGTATTTGAACCCTTGAGTTAATGACCTCAAAAGAGTCTTGGCAAGATAATACAATATATATTTATAATTTAATATAAATTAGAGGTGTGGACTACAGCTATTTTGACTGATAAAAACGTTCAAACTTTTGAAGTTTGCTCTGCACAAGAAGAACACGCTTCTTCCTCAACGATGTGCAGGTCTGATCCACAGCTATAGGACATGCCTGGTTAAGGTTATTGCTGCCAATAACTGGTCAACCAGTTATTAATTCTAAGGGTTCACTTGAATTTTGAATTTTTGTCATTATTTTTAGACACGTTATGTTTGTCAAGACCCTTGACTTAGATGTAGATCAGATCAGTTTTTATAACAGATTAAATCAGAAAACCATGAAATTCCAAAAGGTTCACATACTTTTTTTGGCACTGTATGATGAAATTATCAGAGTTTATAATGGCAAGTAATGGACAACTGCATGTAATATTCTTTTGTTGATTTTATAATGTTCCTGTTAGCAATAATGGCCAGTATGAAGAAGCAATGCATATTTATTCCTCCACACCAATGGAGGTGCTGCACGATGTCATCGGGCTAGCACTCGCTTGCTTTAGAACTGGTCGCCTGCCAGAGAGCATTTTGGGTGAGTAGTCATTACAATTTCATGCTTTTTGAATGATGCCCCTGTTACACAGGACTTTTCATTCCACCAACTTTCATTCATACACATACACATGCAAATGCGGCAGACTGAAAAGCTTATGCAACAAAAGCACTTTTTGGCCAAGGTAGGTGACACATGTCCAAAACAACCAGGAAAAACACTGAAAAAGACAGATCATCATTTAGCCTTTGGAATACCAGGCCAGATCAATCATGTAATGATTATTTTCACCAGCAGAGAAAGATGCAAGCTACACTAATTGCTTGGTTGCGTGCCACTGCTTTAGCGATGAAGAATTTACGACAAGACATTAAAAAGCGTTATCAAGTTATCATCAATCAAGTTATTGTAAGATATGACAAGAGCCAAAGTTATGGGAGGTTAAGTAATAAATGAAGTTGAACAATGAAGTGAACTGATCACAGCATTGTACTGAGTATTTGTTCTGTGTAAATATGTTTAAATTTTGCATGAAATCAGCTGAAGTAGTACCTTAGAAGTAACATTGCTAAGGTATGTGATATCTCTGCATTGTATAAAAGAAAAAAAAAGGATTTAGATTTCAGAAGTCATTCAATTAATTGAATATGGATCCCACAACGATAAAAAGATGAAAACATAAAAAAAGATTTTGTCCCCGCAAATGAGATTTTAATGATATGTTGACCATTGAACTATGTAATGTACCCAGTTTTCATTTAATAATCTGGTCACTTTGTTTTTGGCGCAATTTCAAATTCAAGTTTGAAAACTCTTATTTGCAAAACTGGATCATGCGAATACGTGACTAATAGATGACCTATACCTCACAGCATGGCCTTTTCTGTTGGAGGAAAAATAACAGTGTTGCACAATACTATTTTGTACAATAATAACAAAACAAAAAAATAATAATAATGCAAGAACATTTGAAATTCATGATGCATAAGAAAACACAATACTTTAGTGCATGATCTATCTGGTTGCTGATTGTATACACAGGGGTCTGCATTGAAATTTTGCATGCCAAAAGAAAGTGTGACGAGTTGTACTGTATTGGTGATATCTCTAATTAAAAAAGTACTCACAGTGTCTTAAACCAAACACTCATACTGCTGTGTATTTTTTTTAGACATGTATTTTTTTTACATTTGTTTTTATGTGCACATTTACAGCGTATGAAAAAGCCCTTGCAGTGGCTTCTACAGAGAGGGAAAAGGCGTATATATACAGCGCACTTGCTTTGATACAGCATCGACTGGATAGCCTGGTTAATGCCAAAACTTTGCTCTTTAAGTGGTGAGCCAAGAACCATCAAGTATAAAGCTATTTCATATAAAAAACATTCCCAGCTTTATTTTTCTATGTAAACCATTTTCTGATTTACACTTCTTTGTTTGTAGCTCAATGCTGAAAGTGCCTGTCCCAGAGAGCCTGCAGAGTCTGTGTGCTCTTGGTTTAGTTCATGGGGACCTAACCCTGGCAAGTGCTACACTTGCTGAGTTGTTAAAGATGGGAGAACCTATTGGTGGTGCTGTAGAGGAATGCTGTCTGCTCATCTGCACCCTGCTGGCCTTGCAAGGCAAATATAATGGAGTACACAGAGAGGCTGCTAGGGCTATTCACAGGTATGGTTCGTGCATAATATCTAGTGGTACACTGTCTCCTAATCAGGTTTAACCTTTAAAAGCTACCAGTGACTAATTTGATCACTTATGGTTAGGGCTGGGTATCGAGTTTTATACTTTTTTAGGCACTGACAGAATTTCCTCGATACCATTTAAGTATCACTTTTTTTCCCCAATTGGTACCAAATTTCAATACCCAAGGGTTAATCTAGTCAATATGTATTCAAATTGAGGAGACGCCACAAGATCTGACCAGAAAGTAGACTGCTCTGTATGCAAAAGCACTATGACTGGGACAATGATAGGTAAGGCTAACATTGCAAATAAACAAAAACAAAATCAGCTAACTTATAGTGGTACATGCTTGTGTATAGTTAAGTATAAATTAACGTTTTTGTTCGCAGTGACTTATTAGTCCAATAAACTGGAACGTGATTAACTTTTGATATTGTTTAGATGAATGGCTATAGATACCTAGCTAAATTGTTGCTAAAATGCTCTAAGACTTACAGTTACTCATCGTAAATTGGTAACACTTTGCAATTAGGTTGTATTAGTAAACATATTAGTAAATGCATTAACTAACACAAACAAACAATAATTAATATAGTTTTCAGCACATATTAATTCTTGGTAATGTTAGTTAATGCCAATACAGTTCATCAGGGGCGCAATGAACAGTTTCAAGGGGGGTATGCGAGACAGAATTTTGGGCCCCTTTCTTTAGATGATTGTTTGATTTTCATACTATAATGTGTAGCTTTAGAAAATTACTCAATTGAGTGCGTTTATTTAATTTTACATGTCGCATTTGCACCTAAAAATAAATGCATGAAGCGAAAAAAAAAGTTTTAGGCTATTCGAAAAACGAATACCATTTTAATCTGGAATTGCAAAAAACATTTACATGACTGATTTTAAAGAGATCACTAAAAGAAGAATAATGCATGGAGATGCATTTCTGAATCTATGGAAATCTATGGAAGGCACTTTGAAAGTCACGGCAGTCAAGTTTTCTGTGCGGTTTTAGAAGCGAAATGTGTACATTTATGTTTAGCCTATAATAGTTCATTCTTCAGAGTTCAATTCAATTCATATTGATGATCTTTATAGTCCATTTAGTCCATTTAAAAATGTTCTTACGAACCGATTGTATTCATCAGAAAACACCACTTATATTCTCTTTATGTCGTTGTTCTCTGTGCGTGTGGTATGTGTTTCCCGCAACCCCCACACGCGTCCTCCGCTCATGACAAAAAGCGTGGTCGGCAAAAGTTTTAAAAATTAATATGACGTAGATTTTTTTTTAAAGTGTGTGCCTCGCCCACGCACGCCCTTAGCCAGTGACACAGAAATTGCAAAAAGCACAATCGGCTAAAGTTTTAAATATGACGTTGATTTTCAGTCAAAAGCATGCCGCAAACATCAAATGTGCTGCTGATGGGCATTTACTTTCTGTTTTTTGAAAAGCGATAAAAGTGATATACTCCCTAATATGATTTTGCACATCCAACAACAACTATATTATTACAAAAATAATACTGCATGTTTTGGCATTTGATAGCATATTGCCAGGGCCGGCCCTGGGCATAGGCGGAATAGGCAAATGCTAAGGGCGCCGCCGACCCCTTGGGGCGTCCGTGCGCCCAAATTATTATTTTTTTAATATATGTATATAAACATTTTACTATAAATATTTAATTCTGCACAAGAAAACAGCAGTTATTAATGAATTATTAGTAGCATAGTATCTCGGAAGATCGTGCTTGTTAAATAGCTCTATACTGCACTGAAGCGGCAGTTTAAAATATAAACCCAGAATTCAGCGAACGTCAAGACAAAGAAAACGGAAACAACAATCAGACCGAGATGCAGAATTTACATAATGTTACACAGACCATGTTTAAATTTCAATGTTTCTGGACAGAAATACCAACTTGTTCACTTTGTTTGGTATTAATAAGTGCTGGCCGCGGTGCTGAAGACGCGCTCGGACGGAGTACTGGTGGCACATGCACAGATATTTACGTGCAAGCCATTGGAAACTATTATTCGTTATTATATAATTATTATTCGTTATTTTACTTTATTACTTTCACTTAAGAAGAGTTCTGCACTTTTTATTTCAACATTTCTCTTTATATAAATTCTATTTTGTACTTAAATCTATAATTTCGTTACTAACCCAACGAACTCATCTGCGCTTTCCGATAGGTTGCACGTAAGGGGAAAAGTATAGCTTTCTTCCACTTGAGAAGAGTTGTGCATTTTTAAACTTTTAAAAAATATGCCTCTTTACCAAAAACATTTTTTTCTTCTATTTAAAATCTATAGTTTCGTTATTTTACTAACCCAACTAATGACTCGTCCGCTTTCCAATAGATTATGCAATATCTGTGCATAAGTGCCACCAGTACTCCGTCAGAGCGGGTCTTTTGTTCAGCACCGCGGGGAGCAGCCAGCACTCCAATGCGCAGCTTGTTAATACCAAACAAAGTGAACAAGTTGGTATTTCTGTCCAGAAACATTGAAATTTAAACATGGTCCGTGTAACATTATGTAAATCCTGCGTCTCGGTCTGATTGTTGTTTCCGCTTTGTTGTTCTTGACGTTCGCTAAATTCTGGGTTTGTATTTTAAACTGCCGCTTCAGTGCAGTATAGCCACAGTATGCGTGCGTGCGTGTGTGTTTGTGTTTGTTTCCAAAATATTTTCAAAATAAAGAAAAAAGACAAAGCTGTGCAGTTTGTGTTTCTGTATAAGTTTATGAGCAAAATGATTGGAACACAATTGTGATTCTGTGATTCTAAAGGATCACCAGGTGAAATCTTGCCTAGTGCAGCAAATTGGCCAGGGCCGGCCCTGCATATTGCAGTAGTTTATATATACGTAATGATGCACGGTGTTCTTTTTAATGTTCTTTTTCTTTAATATTCACAACACTTATCAACAAAAGATTCATTAAAATTAAGAGACTAATTATATTAAACGAAATTTATTTTAAGCAAACATTTGAAGCAAACAAAACTTAAATTAAACTCGAAAATTATGTCTTATGATTCACTCTATTTTTACCGTCATATTAGCCTTTAATCCATTACAACGCCCAATATATAGCGTTTAAAATTACAGTCTTAATAATCGAAATAAATTGAAACAAAACAGTAACAACATTACAACAATATTTTAACAAAACAATACTTAAACATAAATATAGAACAGACATTCTCTATTCGGATACATGTTAAAACAATCTGATATAGCGTTTATAATAGCTGCACTAAGGGCTAAACCTCCGTTGCAAACCTGAATAAAAATGAATCACTTTCACTTTGAAAATGATGCGCTGTCACATTAAAACCAGCTCTTAGTCATTTAAAATTTAACTCAATTACAATGGCTAAGACAATTCTCCTATTTCATGTTTATTTAATAAAGAGTCCACAATTGCAGAAAATAATATTTTTAACTATGCCTATTAAGTAATTGTCCGTCTTAGAAATGCAGTGGCCTATTTTTCAGCAGGCGCTATCCTAATATTTCCCTAAATAAAGGCCTTGCTGTCCTTTTGTTTTAACACAAATATTTTTATTTTTCATGAAACATTTTACGGTTTACGGATCAGCATGAGCGCTTTTTGTGGCATGTGAGATCTTACCTTGAAATGCCAAACAGTAGGGCTTTCGACTGTTTGTGGTAACTTAAAAGGATTGCATCCCTGATCCCAAACCAAAATGTTGCCTACCCACCCATATCCATACCTGCACAATCAAATTAAAACCAACAGAACCGCCAAATATGTAATTGCATCTACTAGGTCATGCTTGCACGCTGTTTTAAAAAGTGTCTTAATTTTACTTATCACAAAGTCATTTACATTAGTTTTATATTCATTTACTTTACATTTTACTATGGTGTTAATAATTAAACGTGTACAACAAAAAAAAATGGAAAAGTGATGACGGTGGGGCCCCCTAGCGTACTCATGGGCCCATATGCCTTGCATACTCTGCACCCCCCCAACGGCGCCCCTGCAGTTCATGTTAGTTCATGGTGAATTAACTAATGTTAAGTTACAATGCTTGATTTTATAAATGTATTAGTTAATGCCGAAATTAAATTCTTTGTAAAGTCAATCTTAAAAATTGTTTCTGCACACATTATAAATGTTGGAAATGTATTGCTGAAACACAGTTCTGAATAACAGAGTTAGATCATTAAAGTTTTCACCATTTCTGTGTTTAGAATTATTTGGGCAGGGTTAAAGCATTGGCTCAATGATGCACTTGAGGCTCTGTGCATGGCCTCTACACAATTGTGAGCATCCAATCAGGTTGTAGATGTTTTTGAAAGTTGAGAGAGACAACAGCTTTCCCGCTAGTGGTATGGTTTTAGCGCCGACAGCAGACACTGCTTGAGAGCAGAAAATGCTGCATATTTTTTCACGACATTGATAACCAACATTTTAGCATTTAAATTTGGTTGGGTGGTTGAAAAAACATTTTTTCTGTGGTTTGACAAATTTAGAACATATTTAATATCTGACCTTACAGGGACTTTAAAGGGAACATTTAAAATGTCCGCCCAAAAAAAAATCAATTCATACTCCACACTCCAAACAGACGGGGGCAGTATACCTCCAGAAAGTGAGTTGGTCTATTTTAATTTAGCAGCTGCAAATTTAGCAGCATATATCAAGTTTGATTTACATTAGCAACTAAGTTATCATTAGTCACAAAAAAACATTCGGTCTCATTAAAATTGCAATGTTTTCCGCTACGTTTTGTGCGTCCATTTGGTGTTCATTATCATCGAAGACATTTCAAGCTTCTTAGCTAATGTTACATTTTAGCATCAGCTTGGTAGATAACGGGTGAAAACCGGATTGGATCCGTGGGTAGAGCTAACTATTAAACGCTAACAGCTAAGGATGCGCGATAATTTGCATGCGATAGTCATTGCGCTTCTCGTCAGTGAAGCCGGTTTCTTGATTAAAAGTGAATCCCCATCAGCTGCTTTCAGATGGAGCCACATTTACTGCACAAAGCCGTAGTTCATGTACAAGCTGAGCATAGGTTATCGCAATGCCTATTATAAGTGAACTTCTAGCGAAATACTAACAGCAACTTACTTACCAATCGAAAAGAAATATTATCATTTCGGAGTCGAACCTCATTTCTTTCATGTCCATTAGTTGTCTCCAGCGATGAAAAGCAGTGCCAGTATTTACTCTGGTTCGGTTACTTTATTTATCATATTTTATTTGTGATTCCGAGCGCGTTGTTCCCTGCAGCAAATGTTTGTGGTAGTGGTAAATGTCTCTTGCTTTAGCCATTCTTCCGCTCTCTTCCCTGAACTGAAATACGTCCGAAACCCCTATTGCAAGGCAGGAAGGCATCAAGGCATGTCCGAATCCATGGCTGTCCGAATTGCATTTCTCTGAGCTGCCTTCATGCCTCTTAAGTCAACAAGTCAGCTGCCTTAGTTTTCGGACGCAGCGGTAGTAGTAGAGGGCTGTACTCCCACACATGCGACTTATTCGTGTATTGCAGTTTGGCTGGCGGTTATGTGCGTGGCCCGCATACCGCCTCCCATGGTCGAAACTGGTATTACAACACCAGTCGGGCTGTAGCTAGTAATTTAGCATGCTAATTCAGATTGATATTTCTGCAGCACTATACCTTGTCATTTTTTTATGACATGTTAACAAATACAACCTTATTGTAAAGTGTCACTGTGTCAATCCATTCACACTGCCCAAAAAAAATAAAATAATAATATTGATATCAGTCAGTATTGGGTTGTCTGTCTCCTGAAAAGCAGACATGTTATTTAACTCTTTCCCCGCCAATGACGAGATATCTCGTCAATCTGCAATATCGCTGTAATCCACCAGGTGGCTCTTCCGCAACTTATAAAAACGTCAATCAATACGGAAGTATTGCCCTAGGGCAAACAGCTGTATGTCCGTGTATGTTTTAAAGATCGCTCTGCATCTGATCTCTATCAAAAGTCCTTCACAAAAATGGAATTATCTCAGCTTTTTGCTCAAAATTTGGTGTTTTTGATGAAACCTACACATATTTGAGAGGTGATAAAAACGGAACACATGAAGGTAGGATAAAACGGATTTTTTGTTTGAAAGCAGAGGGTCTGTTCTTTTAATTCATATATTTTATGTTTATATATTTAAAAAGGAGCATTTTCTGGAAGGCATTAAACTTTTGTGAAAATCATGAAAAATGCTGGCGTTGAAAGAGTTAAACATCTTTAGTATGCAGCCGGGAGCTTTGAATTATGAATTGAAACCATTCATTTTTAACATAGAGTATGTTAAAAAGTAGACAAATATTTGAGCTTATGTGTAAAATAATCTTGTTAAATCTGATTTCATAAAATTGGTATCAAAAAAGTATTGTTCAAGAACTTGAAGGTAGTGGTACTGGAATAAAAATTAACGATACCCAGCCCTACTTGAGTTTTAATTCGACCTATTCTCCTCAAACACAAATTTCGACTGTTTACAATACTGCCTCAACTTCAGTTGTCACTGTAAAACCTTCTGATCAGAGTTGCCAAGTCCCCTTATATTATGTGGTGTTGGGCTTCTTCTGTTCAGTCATTTTAAAAAGGTCACAGGTTTTATTATTACAGTTGGTTTTATTATTACAGTTGCATGCAAAAGTTTAGGTACCCCTGACAATTTCCATGATTTTTATTTATAAATATTTGGATGTTTGGATCAGAAATTTAATTTTGATATATCAAATCACTGAAGGACACAGTAATATTTCAGAAGTGAAATGAGGTTTATTGGATTAACAAAAAATGTGCAATATGCCAGAGATGGGGACTCGAGTTTGAGACAGGGACTCGAGTTTGAGACTCGGACTCGAGTGCGACTTAAGTCGCACACACAGTGACTTCAGACTCGACTTGAGACTCGTTCTCAAAGACTTCAGAATCGACTCGGACTCGAGCCGCGGGACTCGTGAACAATGTAATTTTCAGTGGCGGAGCCAGAGGGCTAATTGGGGTGGCAATTGCCACCCCAGACGAAGTCCTTGCCACCCCTGTTGCCACCCCGCTGAAAACATTGCACTGTTTGATTTTTACGAACATTTCTCAAATCTCCCAGCGGACGTGAATGCGCTGCTATACTTGCTTGTTCGACTTCATGCGGCGCCGCAAGAACCGACAGCTGGTGACGTCAAAGTTCCACGAGAGCGACTTAAAAGCAAACTCCTCCGTATGATTTCGTGAATTGCTCTCGCGGTACTTTGACATAATCCGGCTGTCGATTCTTGAGGTGCCGCTTGAAGTTGAACAAGCCTATTGGTTAAGCTGACACGCAGCTCCTTCGTGCTCCAAAACATAATGTGGCAGCACACAGGATCAATGAAGAGCGTTTTGCTGGTATGTACGGTTTTTATTGGTATTAAATTAAACATAGTACTGTTTTAACGGGAAGTAAGGGAGACGCTGCACTGTAGTGCTTAGCATTAATACTTATTAATAATTAATAAAACATGTCGTTAGCAAATGTTCAGCAACAATCACAGACATTAGGTAGGCTTATTCATATTGGCACGTGTAATGCAGCATATTTAAATTAATAAAACCACCGTGGAGATAGTACAGGGATGTAACAGCGCGCTTTTCGGTGCCTCACGCTTTTTTCACGTCAGTTTGGGTGACTTGGGTCTGAGAGGGTTGGATTATAATTTCACAAAGTCATCTGAAGCCATTCCATAGCTTAATGTGAGGGACAGAAGTCTATTTAAATTATTACATTAAAGTCTACGGAAACTCGTTCCCTCCTCCCTTAACATAACATGTTTAGCAATAGCATAGCAATAGCATAGCAATTTTTCTTGTGTTGTCAAATAGGCTAGACCTCAATATACTCAGATTTTGTCGTAATGTATTTCTTTAGTATGTGTATTATTAGTAACGGTGTACTTATGGTAAATAAAAACAAGCAAATTGTTCCAAATTTTGGTTTCTTCATGAGGTGTGTGACCAAGTTTTCCTTTAGGGACAGCAGAATGAAGAGAAAAAACAATATTACCAACTTCTTTCTAAAGAAGCAAAAGTCAGGTGCATGCAAATCAGGGCCAAACAGATCCCAGTTGTTCTATTTTTGCTGTATACTTAATACATATAGGCTATAATTGTGTACATTTAGGAAAATAAACAACTTTAATTTAATCTATATAGATTTTGTGGAAAATAATTTATTTTTAGTGTAATTGAACACTTTGTATATTGACCCCCCAAAATAATACCTTGCCACCCCAGTTTTAAAAGTCTAGCTCCGCCACTGTTTATTTTTAGGAAACGTCTGATGAGCTCGCTGTTATTCCCCTCCCTCCGTTACCTACAACCTGCCCACGACATAACACGTGACGTAGCTTATCTGCTCCGTGGGCGGCCACACATTAGCAAATATACATGTTAACTGCACCGGCCGCTGCTGTGCCATTCATCGGAAGCTTTGACGGACCCGCGGTTCAGCTCGCATGCGATTCGCGGATTAATATGCAATTTAAATGGGGTAAGTTTATCATTAACGTGTTTCTAAGGCTTGCAAATGTTTAAATGGTTAAACAATTTAACCGCAAAAAGGTGCTAAAGTGAGCAGATTTCTGTGCGCACATGCAGTTAAATGTGTCTGGTCCAGCTCCAGTCAGGTCCAGAGTTGCGCTACTTTGTGCCATACTGTAGTCCATTAACACACATTTGCTGAATAGAGCAATGAAAAACAACGTAAAGTTTTTATGTGAAGTGACTGTTTATGCTGCATCTTCTTCCTGAAGCGCTGTTTGGATTCACCCTCTGCCTGTGTGTGAGCACGCATTTAAGTGCCCTTAGTAGTGCACATGGAGAGAAGTGTTTCAAAAAGTAAGCCAACATAAAATCTTTCTGTTCTTAAAAGGGCACATACACACAAAATGATCTCACATTATTATTTTTCTAATAAAAAACTTAATGTGCAACTTTGTTCTTTTTTATAAATGTTTGTAATTTCTAGGGATGCACCGAATCCTAGATTTTTTTTCCACCGAACCCTAGGCTTGCACTACACTGGTCGACGTCACGCGGTCGTTGATTACACACATCGGGTGCTGATGTGGAGATAAGCTTTTTCTTCCGGTGAGCCTTTGGGGCAGTTCACACTTCGCGGATGCGAGCGTATTGCACCGCATCGCTTTCATTATCCATAGGCTTATGGTAATTGTCAAAATAGTTTTTCCCACTTGTCATCCTGGAATAATGTTGCCTATCCTTTTTTTACAGTTAAAATTAAATAAAATGAATAATACACTGCTGTGGACGTTGTTTACTTCATTATTGTGTTTTACTGTGTTAATGGAATAAGGATGCAAATAGGATTCGGTTTCGGATTCGGCCGAATCTTAAACAGTGGATTCGGTATTCGGCCGAACCCAAAAAATCTGGATTCGGTGCATCCCTAGTAATTTCTTTATTTGTTATTAGAGTTTTATCTGTTACAACGAGACTTGAGACTTGACTTGGACTCGGGCTCAGAGACTTGTGAGCATCTCTGCAATATGCATCAAAACAAAATTACACAGGTGCATAAATTTGGACACCTTTGTCATTTTGTTGATTTGAATACCTGTAACTACTTAATTGGAACACACAACTCTCCTTTGAAAAGTGGCAACATGGAAGCCTCAAAACAACTCTCAAACGACCTCAAAACAAAGATTGTTCAACATTATGGTTTAGGGGAAGGCTACAAAAAGTTATTGCAGATATATAAGCTGTCAGTGTCCACTGTGAGGAACGTAGTGAGGAAATGGAAGACCACAGGCACAGTTCTTAAGGCAAGAAGTGGCAGGCCACGTAAAATATTGGAGAGACAAAGGCGAAGGATGGTGAGAACGGTCAAAAACAGCCCACAGACCACCTACAAAGACCTGCACCATCAACTTGCTGCAGATAGTGTCACTGTGTATTGTTTTAAAACAATTCAGCGCACTTTGATGCAAAAGAAGCCTTTTCTGCACACATGCCACAAACTGAATTGCTTGAGGTATGCAAATGCACATTTGGACAAGCCAGCTTGATGAGTTATTTGGTCATAACAAGGGGAGTTCCAAGAAAAACACTTGCTACCCACAGAAAAATTTGGTGGAGGTACCATCACGCTGTGGGGCTGTTTGGCCAGTGCCGGTACTGGGAATCTTGTTGTGGGCTCAGAACACACGTCTACACTATCACTGCCACTCTGTGCTCCATTGCTGAAGAAAAACACGCCCCCTCCTCATTAACAGGTTAGACATGCATGTAGGAATAAGTAAATGTAAATATAAATATACACAAAAAACAAATAAATATATAAATGTGGAAATTAATTAGTGGAAATAAAAAATGTGGAAATAAATACATTAATGTGTGAAAGAAATCATAATTAAAATAAAGTTGCAATGCTCAGGGGCACCAGTAAGGGGTGGCAGTAAGGCTAAATCTAAGGGCCCATGCACTTTTTGGGGCCTCAAAGATAATTTTTTATTAGTAACAGTAATAGTAGTGTAGTAGTAGAAATTATAACTTTATTGGAAAGTTACCAATAAAACAAAGTTATGGCCTGTTTCTGCATTTCCTGCAAAATTCCCCCATTTCACTCCATTGTTTCATCCAGTCTTACGTAGCCTCAAGACTAAAGTCAGCCAATCGCGGAGTGAGATCAGTTAGCAAACTATGCTAGCAGACTTTTTGCTAATTATGCCTCGCTCTCACCTGCTCTTCCCCATGAAGTTTCCCCAATCTTCTCCCAGTTGAAGAATGTGGTAGTCAGTATGTCACTGAGACTCTGCCTGTGAAAGCTAGACTAAAGTCTCAAATTTAAATGTGCATATGCATTACTGAAGCATCTCAGTTTGTTAGCATGCTAGCATACTCATACACATACAAGCCTCGCTCTCACCCACTTTTCCCTATGAAGTTTTCCCAATCTTCTCCCAGTTGAAGATGGTAGTTAGTATGTCACTGAGACTCTGCCTGTGGAAACTAGGCTAAAGTGTTACATTTAAATGTGAAATAAAGCATCACAGTTCGATTTCAAGCATTTATTTCATTATGATTTCAAACGCTGACATTACAGTACATTACTTGGTCAATATTATGTTGAATGAAAACATTAATTATCATTAAAACATGAAGTTACGGATAATTGACTATGACAGGATTTTTAGAAGTGATAAAGTCTCGCAACATGATTACTGTACCTTAATTCTTTATTGATAGTAAACCCACATTATACTCAGATTTACAGATTCATAGTACATTTATTTCATGCTTTAGTTGACTTTTGGAACATTATAGGCCAGTGTCTCTCCTTCCATGTATTGCTAAGACACTCAAGCATGTGGTTTATGACCAGCTCTCCTCATATCTCTCAAAGAACAACCTCTCTGGACAGCAACCAGTCTGGCTTCAAAAGCGGTCACTCAACAGAAACTGTGCTTCTTTCTGTCATTGAAGCACTGAGACTGTCAAAAGCAGCTTTTAAGTTATTAGTTCTCATCCTATTGTACCTGTCTGCTACTTTTGACTCAGGGCTCGGATGAAATGATGTCATTAATTCTTCTTGATGATGTCATCCTTCTTTTCTTGATTTTCTTATATTTCACTTTTTCCAATTGATTGCTTGTATTATAGGAACCCAGGAAATTCATCGCTCTGGGCTCTTCTCTCCAGACTGGTTCCACAGTACTGTCCCAACAAGGCTGATGTGAGTATTCTTGAGATACAGTATTTTAAAATACCCCCCCCCCCCCAAATGTCATAGCCAAACTAAAATAGATACAGTTTATGAAACATTTGCACTAAAAGCATAAGTTTGGTCTCATTTGAAAGCAGACACTTGTAAGTTTACACTGCAAAAAATGATGTGTTAATTTTTTACACATTGTGTGTGTCATGACATTTAAGGCGTTATTTCATGTTAAAATAAATGAAAGGGCCAACACAAGTTGTGTTAAAAACAGTGATAGGAGTAACGGGTTACAAAGTAATTCCGTTACTGTAATTCCACTACTTTTAGCGGTAATAAATAATAAATTTTTTGGATATGTGTACGTAAATTAATTGTTAATTCTGGTGTTATTTGCAATGTTTATGTTTTAATTGGGCTGGATATAAGAAATTTATGAAAACACGTTAAGTGTTAATGACACGGGTATAAATAAAGTTTTTGACATTACTACACGGTCAGCGTTACTTCTCTGAATACGTTTAGATAACTTGTAAAAATAGCATGATTACAAAACCAGCAAATTATTGCATTCACATATGGTACAAAGCATGATTATTTATTTAGATTTCAGAATGAGCACGTTTGTGATAAATACTGAATATCCTGCGGTCTGTCCGCTGATCTGATAACTAATGAAGATGAATGTATAACACTTACTGTTTAAAAAGCAAAATTATAAACTTATAGTAAATAACTATGTACGTGCTTAGGACGTTTGCATTGTAATAATGTACAGAGAGACTTCAGATATAAAAACGGAGACTAGTAAATTGATTTTTGGTTTTATCAATCAAATCTGATAATGTCCTCTGATTTAATAGAATGTTTGGGCATACCAATATGGCGGCAATAAGGTCCCATATTTCAAGGCTTTTTAGGGTTATGTTTTAGGTTATGATGTCCTTAAGAATATATATTTACAGTTTAAGTGCCAAAAACAATCTCTATATATTTTTTACATCTCCTCTTTCAGGAGCCCTGCTAAGAACAGGTCGTTTTGACCTGTAATAAGTAATATTCATGAGCCTCTCTTCTGATAGGCCTGTTGTTTTAAAAGTAAAAAACGCAGTTGAAATAATGTTACCCATGGAAGTACACTAAGTGTTAGTTTCTGTACACTAAATGTTTGGTTAGTAAACCAACAGACAGTGAGACTAAGAGATTTTAACCTTACCATGTTTTACTCCATAAACAAACAGACACCAACAGGGCTTGTGTCTGTAACTTAAGAATACAAACAACGTCTGATTTCCAACAGATATTCTATCAAAACGGTGGCTACCAAAGACTTTAACGTTACAAAACAACACGTAAGCATCTAGTTAACAACACTTTAAAAATTGCATAACTGTTAACAAAATATAATTTGAGTTCTCTGGCTCCATAATATAACTTAAAAGTAAGGACTGCATGATAAATTGCATATGATTGTCTCGTGCACCTCTTCAATACAGCCAGTTCATTGATTAGTAGTAAATCACCATCAGCTGCTTTCAAAAGTGGCCACCTGCAGCCGGTTCTGAAAGCAGGTGATGCCTCTTTACTACTAATCAACAAGATGCGCGTGACAATCGCGCACAAGTTATCATGCAGCCCTACTTAAAATGTGTTTACTTATGGGTTGTGGATTTGAGGTCGGATCCAACAAAGTAAGGACTGCAACATCTTGGCTTAGATTCCTGGAGAAACCAGCATTGAACTGCCACCCTGAAGCAGTCAATTGCGAAATGTTTAGAACAGATGGCTAAAGTCGAACTAATTGTTGAGGAATTTCTGAATAAATGAACATTAGCCATTGTTCTCGTATATTTATGTGTTTCAGAAGCCTGTGCAATGATTTAGTTTCCTGACATCCATAGATTGAACAGCATTTTTTCACATGGTTTGATACTCCTTAGGGGTTTGTTTGGCAAAAAGTGGGTGGGACAGTGGACAGGGCTCGGGGTGAAGACTGAAGGCGGTGACTGTGTTTTGGTGACATAGCAACTTTACGGAAGTACAAACAAACCGTTTTAACTCACAGCTACTTCAAGCAGGCTGTGTGCATTTGACTCTTAAAGGACTGTTTTGAAATGTATATGGTACTTACATAGCCCCTAGACCTCAGTTATCATGAAAAAAGCCACAAAATTTCAGATTTGACAATATGGGACCTTTAAATATTACCCCCCCCCAGTAAACATATCAAATTGAATCGGTATTTCTCCAAATATGCATACTTTGAATTAAAAGCCCCCAATGGATGTTGTTTTGTCGAGTGCTTTCATGACGATCATGCAGGAGTATTTTTTCCATGGGTGTGACTGAGGGTCATATTTCAAATTAAAGGTATGCATTTAATTTTTTATTTTCATAACTAAATAAAATTAAGACATTACTGTAACTATAGGTTTGTTTTCAATACGGTTCACTTTGCATTGCGTCAGTTTGTTGACGCTATGGGGGAAACTCCTGTTTACTTCATGATTGAAGCCGATTGGTTAACGTCTGTAAAAAATACAGACCAAATGGTGTTCGAACTAGAGGTCTTCTCGGGTCCAAAGAAATGTAACTAACCCGAAATGACCCGAATCACTTTATACCCGAACACAACCGGCATAAATAATTTTTTTAAAAAGAAAGACCCAACCCGAGACAAACCCGAGAAAATTAGGCCTCGTTTACACTGTCAGTGAAATGTGACCCAATTCCGATTTTTTGCTTATATGTGACACAGATCGGATGTGTTCTATGGCAGTGTAAACACGAAAAAAACGCATACATTCGGAAATTTTGAGATCCGTTTCAGGCCTCATATGTGGAAATAAATCAGATATAAATCAGGTATGTGCCTATGTGACTGCAGTGTAAACAGGCAGATTGGATTTTCTGAGGCATTACGTTCCGTACATCATTAAAACTGCGACAATTTAGTACTTCCCTGCGGTTGGAAAAAATTGATAATGACACCAGCATGGCACCTGATTATTATACAGAATTATACTGCACTCGGTGTAAATAATTTCCTGACTCACAACATTCACGTAAATGTGAAAGTCGTAAAGCTTTGAAAATACATAGGATTCAAGTTGCATTTCTCCCCTTAACTTTTTATATTGATGTAGTTTTATATAGATGAAAAAAGCAAACCAATCATTTCTTTAAAAAAATCTAAGGATCTCTAGATCTATTTATGTTATAAGGCAGGTAAAATGTTTTCTGTCTAATCGTTTTTGTTAAACCTTCTCCTTTATATAAGCGAGTCATTTCAGTAATTTATTGTTGTTCTGTTATAATAAAATAATAATAAAGAAATACTAAGCATTCCGTAGTAATGGAAAATTATGTCTTTCATTTATTTGTGTTAGAACGCAGATACCATCCTTCGAATTTGTTTTAATAATAAACAAGCTGCTTAGCGAGTTTGTCATTGTACTGTTTTATTGATTTTGAGTTTTTCGTTAAGAATAATAATAAACAAACATTTTAAAAAATATTTTTATTCAAGAAATGGAATATTTAATAATAACTTTAAAAACAAAAGTAGTCTAGTAATGAACGTCTTTGCCAAATATATTTTCGTTTAAAATATGCGGTGTGTTTAATAAGTTCAGAGGGTGAAAAAATCTCTACCTGCACATCCCTAATAATACAAATACAACACACATTTGTAAAAACGTAAGTCTCAGTGATATTTTTACATTCTTACTTAAAATAAAAATGTGGAAAGTGAGATCAGAGAAGCGCGTGAATGCTGCAATTACACTTGCTTTGAAGGCAGTTTATTTTACCAGAGAAAGCTAATATGGTAACATTGCTTCAGAAGAATTGCTGAAACCTATATGTTTACTGATGTTTTTATTAGTACTACTCCATCTGTTTTATCGGCCTTTGAGATGGGACGCGCAGTCAAGCTCATGCGAAAAGCGAGGTGAATTCCACATGGCATTTTAGCACCCTTGAAGGGCACTTCAGGAAGGGGATGTCACACAGTCGAGTCGATCCAAAGAAACAGAAACTGACATGTGTATTTCATTGCTCTATGCGCAAAGTGTATTTGAATTGGCCACACTATGAGACAATTGTGCATCTTTCTCTAGAGTTTATACATCAAGTGTTCTGATCTTCGAAGGGAATAGGGATGACTATTTTCTATTGAAATACGCCCTTTATCTTTTTGTGAGCGGTAGCTGCGTAGGCTTTAACCAATCATTGAACAGATCATTAACAACTAATCATAGAACATTTTACTGACCTTAAAGTGTTTGAAAGATTGTTTTGGAATTGCGTTTAATTCACACATTAAAAATCTCATACATAAATATAATTAAGAAATCAAGAATGCAGGGTTTTAAATGTGATGCGGCTTTAAGCAAAACATTAAAAAAATACACAGAAGAATTTTCGTTGTGTTTTATTTATCCATCTTGATATGTGGCGCAAGAAATCAAGCATCGCGTTAGTTCAGGCATGCCACGTCAGTCAAGCATGCATCAGCTGATAATCAGCTGTTCATGACGCGCACCAATCATCCACGACATTCGTAACAACCGACCTTTTAAATTCCCATTCATTGAGCCGCTTTCTAGCGCATTGCTCCTGTCGCTGCTGCTGCTGCCATTCAAAATCCCTCCTCCAACCCCGACTCCACCTGTTGTTCGTTTGTACCAATTTAACGCTATCTTCATTCGTCCCTCTCTCTCTCTCTCCCCCTCTCTATTTTTTTTAACTATTTATTTTTATTTATTATTATTATTTTACACTTTTTTTATTTTATTTTATCGAACTTGTAAGTTTGCACATTAATACTATGTATGATTAGCCTATTTGTTGTTCTGTTCTATGGGGGGTCTATTTTATTTTCTAGCCGCTGCTCTCCAGGCTCTGTCTATGCATGCGCATGGACAGGCGAGTGAAATCTTCGCCCAGAACAGAACCATACCGCCAACACTAACTGTATGCATATAATTTAATAAATATTTATTTGACAAAGTGGTCCTGACTGAACACTATTCAATATGCGCAATGTTTCAGATGTATGTCAAGTGTAAACGCATGAATCGGATATGGGTCACAATTGAAAGAACGTGTAAATGCACAGTAAAAAAAATCGGATATAGGCATCAAATCAGAATAGGGCATCAAGATTTGCAGTGTAAATGAGGCCTTAGAGAGTTGGACCCGAACCAGTGGCATTTTTTTAACCCGACTGAACCAGAATGTAAACGGCACAGACGTGTGTGCAGTCTGCAGCCCCGCACGCAGCAGTCAGACAGAAAGAAACCCCGCTTGTCTCGCATTCCTATACAGGGAGGCTGCAGACCTGGAGCAAGATATACGGCCCAGGCAGTTTTACATCCCTGTTGTTCCTGGTGCGTCCAGTACGTATACGGCAAAACAACACATTTAAATAAACAGTAAAAATTTTACGTATTGTCCATTGAAATATAAACAGTGATAAACAGTGTAATTAACCAGACCAAATCTTAAAATATATGAAGAGTTTGGTTCCAAAACACAATAAATCCATTTTAACAAATTTCTGTAAAAACGTGTTTTTTATACAAAGTTCAAGTGTTCGAATTAACATGTAATCGATAGGAAATGAGATAAAGCATATTTGGCGTGCTGTCCGAGGAGAGGGCTCCGAGCTCTGACTTTTAGCCCGAACCCAGGGTACTCCCCTAAAATGCCACTTAAATGACGGACAGCAGCCAGAAAAACATCCCCAAAAAGTGTAAGCGTGAAGACTTATGGAAAGTGGTGGGAAAACTAGTGGTTTGACTGTGAGGGCTCTCGCGGCATCCGACGGGGGCATTGTCTAAGATGCTTGCAGCATCGGACGGGAAAGCCCCGCCGGCAGTCAAACGGGGAGTGCATTCGCAAACTAAAATGAGGTGGGGTTTTAAACAAGTTAAGGCAAAGTGACTGGGAGGCCGCCAACTGGTCCAACAGGCTTTGATTGAGATGCTGGCAGAATCGAACGGGCATCTCCACATGTAGTGGGGAAATGCTGGTGAGGACGGCCAGAAATGTAAACAGTAAAACGAGACATTTGAATTAGGCATTTGACCGGGAGACCCTCGCAGCATCCGACGGGGGCTTTGGGTGAGGTGCTCACGGCATCGGACGGGTAGGTCCTGCCTGAGTCAAGCAGGAATGCTTGACGATAAGATAAAAAAAAGCAACCGGGAGACCCTCGCAGCATGGGAGCTTGAGCGAAGATGCTCTCTGCATCGGATGGGTAGGTCCCGCCTGCAGTCAAACGGAAATGCTTGAGTATAGCTTAAGCTTTAAAACGCAAAAAAAGTTGCCGTCCGTAATTTAGTAGCGGATTATATGATTGGATGGGGTTCGGTAAATTGAAAATAGAAGTGTCCCCTCTTAAATTGGAAAGTCTTACTTTGTTTAATGAAAAAATTAGTTTGTATCAAGGTTTTAAAACCTATAGCTGATGTAGGTTTGCCAAAGATTCGTTTATAAAAAATGCCACTTGGAAGCATGAATGGCTTAACTGTGTTTTGAATAAATGAGATGCCCAACAAAGAAATATCCGGAAACGGTCCTGGAATGCCCATGGCATCGGACAGGTAGGCCCTATATGCGGTCGAAACTGGAGTGTGTGAGTAAAGAGGCGTGAATTTTAAGGAGAAAAACTGGGCATCGAATTTAGGCGTTTGACAGAAAGGACCCTCGCAGTGTCTGAAGGGGGTTTAAGCTGAGAAGCTCAGAGCATCAGACGGGTAGGTCCCACCTGCGGTCGAATGGGGCTCACCCATCACTTTGAAGGGGCAAGACGGATAAACAGTAGAAGATAAAAAGACTTTGCATAGTCTCCGAATGGGGAACCCATGCAGTAATGTAAATAGCGGAGCTTATAATGAAAACTATCTATCTATGAGTGAGAAATGATGAGGTTTAGACAAGCAGCAAAAGCTGATAGAAATTTACGTGAAATAAGAACTGATATGCAAGCCCTGAGCAATTGGAAGAAACACGATTGAATTGGCATGTTCCTAATGCAGGCTTCAACACCACCAATGTAACATGAGAATGTGATTGGTAACAGCGGGAATGCTCAGGTGTTGGAAACAAGCAAATAAATTAACTCCAGGTGTGGTTTCCTTGGAGAGATAGAAAAGTGAGTTCATGGAGAGTTTAAAAAAAAGTGAGTTCATGGTTAAATAATTTACAGTTTAATAGTACCTTTGGAGGATAGGTCAAATGTCTCTGAGTATACAGTTAAATCGAGGGGACAGAGAATGAAAAAAACATTTTTACCTTGTCTTTGTTGAATAATGGTAGTCTACCCACATTCAGGAACATAAAAAAAGTGCTAGACATGCTAAACATCTCAGTCTCATAGAAATTCCTCTTTTAGAAATGTCAGCCAGAAACGGCCCAATCTGAAAAACTGATGCTTATGACATCACAGGCATCTCACTGCCCCTCCACTTTAAAATAATTGGCTACATTTTTTGAGTGGCAGCAAAGTCAGCCAATCAGTAATGAGATTGCAAGTTAAACCAGTCGGGGGAGCCAAATAGGTGCAAAACCACTTGTTTAAAATCCCCCACCCTAATAGAGCTATCTGAGAGAGGTTTTTAGGAAGCTTCTAAGGCATTACAGACCCAAACAAAACAATTTTTGTCTACATGTCACATCATAGAACAAGGATAAATACCCCGTTCAATCATTATATGTCACCTTTAAGGTAAAACGGCTTTGTATGATGACTTACTAGGGATGGACTTGCATCCAGTTCTGGTGCCGGCAGGCTAACTACCGATGATGGGGAAAAATTCTATACGATTTTGCTGCACAGCACATGCGTGGCAGTTAAATTAGATTTTGAAGACCATCTTAAAACCATTATAGTGAGGGGCGCAGTGTTTCGTTGACAATTTTTGGACATTTTAGCGTTTTTATTTTATTAGAATGCTACAAGAGCAGCATGCAGGACAGAGCAACATTTTAATAAGCATTGAGAGAAGTTTACATATAAAGCAAAACTGGCTAAGGAGATTAAATGCGACAACGCTATATGACCGAAATATAACTTAAAACCCAGACAACCAAAGGAGGTGGATGGGTCCAATGATTTGCACTCAGCAATGCCAGAATACCAGGGTCTTTTTTTTCTCTTTTTTTTATTGAGAGAACAGAAAGGGAAAAAGAAAACAACATCTCCATTCACAAATACAATGTATCCCTTTACCACTCCCCTCCTCTTATTTTTAACTTTTAAACATATATGCATATGTACATGTACACATATACATAGAAAAAAAAAAAAAACACTGATAAGAAAGTCGGCAAAAATAATTGTATATAAACAAAGTATCGTGTATTAAACAAAGAACAACCCCCCACCCAATCCCTGGCTCAGCTCACCTCGACCAACACACATATTACTGGTTATTTATGCAATACAAACAGTACAAGAATAACAGGCACACATTTAATTGGGTAGTGACACTAAATTAGTGAAATAGGAAATAAAAGATTGCCATTTATGGAAAAATTTGACTGTACATCCTCTCATCGTGTATTTAATTTTCTCAAGTTTTAAAAAATACATGACGTCTCTGAGCCAACGGGAGATAGAAGGATATTTAACAGATTTCCAATGTAATAATAATAAGTGTCTTGCTAGTAAGGATGTGAAGGCTATGATGTCCTTTTGTTTAGGATTAAGTACAAGTGAGGGGTCAGGAATCCCAAATATAGCAATCAGAGGGCAAGGCTGAAGATTTACCCCAAGAACAGAGGACATAATATCAAAATAACCTACCCAGAAATCCTTAAAGTCAGGACAAAAAAAAACCATGTGGCTAAGATGACAAGGAGAACCATGACATTTATCACATTTATCTTCCACTTCCGGATATATTTCAGACAGTCTAAGCTTAGAAAAATGTACCCTATGTAAGACCTTAAATTGAATAAGTCCAAGACGAGCACAAGAGGTGGTAGAACGTATCCTTTCTATGGCCTGCTCCCAGGACTCATCATATATTTGTATTCCCAATTCCCTTTCCCAAGTACACTTAAGTTTGTCATTTGAGTAATCGCTAAGAGCTAAGATAATGTCATACAACTTTGAAATGATTCCTCTGTGATGAGGGACAAATGAAAGCATGGCTTCCCACTGATGTTTTAGAGGCAAAGAGGGGAAATTAGGGAAACACTTAGCCACAAAGCTACGAGTTTGGAAGTAGCGGAACATATGAGTAATAGGGAGTTCGTAGCGAGATGACAAATTGGTAAAACTATCAAATACACCATCTACATATAAATCTCTAAATTGTGTAATACCCTTGTCATACCACTGTGAAAATGTTGAGTCCAAAAGTGAAGGAGGAAATAAATGGTTCTTATACACAGGGCCCAATGAAGATGCATTTACAAATTTAAAGTGTCGTCTAAATTGATACCAGATTTTGATTGTGTTAAGAACTACTTGATTATCAGTATATAGAGAAGGTTTTATAGGTAAAGAGGAATAGAGTAGAGCAGGTGTAGAAGATCCCCTTAAAGATGATATTTCCAATTTACACCAAGAGGATCCAGGGGATTTTAACCAGTAGCAAAGTTTGTGGATGTGAGCCGCCCAATAGTAGGTTAAAAAATTAGGTAATGCATGTCCTCCACTAAATCTGCATCTCTGCAGTAGAGTTTTACGAACTCTAGGTGTTTTCCCACCCCAAATAAAAGAACAAATTATCTTATCAAGCGAGTCGAAAAAACTTTTTGGTAGAAATAGAGGAATTGACTGAAATAAAAAAAGAAATTTTGGTAAAATATTCATTTTAACAACATTTATCTTGCCAATTAATGAAAGAGGGAGGTTACCCCACCTTTGAATATCGGATGTAATCTTTGAGATAAGGGGAGTAAAATTTGCAGATGCAAGACTGGATAAAGAACGAGTCATGTTAACACCTAGGTATGTGAACCCTGATGGACGAAATGGGAAATCTGATTGTTGCATAAGACATGCTGCAGTATTAATGGAAAAACACTCACTTTTCCCCAAATTTAATTTATAACCTGAAAAAGAACTGAAGTTCTCCAGAATACTTAAAACAGCAGGGATAGAAATTATAGGATCAGTTACATACAATAACAAATCATCGGCGTACAACGATAATTTATATTCAGTTCCATTACGGGTGATTCCTTTGAAAAAAGGGGAAGATCTTAAAGTAATAGACAGAGGCTCAATAGCAATAGCAAAGAGCAAAGGTGATAAAGGGCAACCTTGGCGAGTTCCCCGTCCAAGGGCAAAATAATCAGAATAAACATCATTCGTATGAACACTGGCCTTAGGGGACGAATAAAGGAGGCGAATCCAAGAAATAAATTTTTCACCAAATCCAAATTTTTTTAAAACTGCAAATAAGTACTCCCACTCTACCCTATCGAACGCCTTTTCTGCATCTAAAGAGATCACAAGCTCGGGAAGTTTAGCTGAGTGTTTTGAGTAAATTATATTTAGAAGTGTACGGGTATTAAAAAACAATTGACGTCCCTTTATAAAACCATTTTGCTCTTCAGATATAATATGAGGAAGCACATTCTCTAAACGGGACGCAATTACTTTAGCCAATACCTTAACGTCGACATTAAGCAAAGACAATGGTCTGTAAGACCCACAGGAGGTCGAATCTTTGTCCTTTTTAAGAAGGAGAGCGATAGTGGCTTGTGTCAAGGTTGGTGGTAATGAACCACTTTCCAGGGATTCATTGAAGACAGATAAAAGTAACGGTGCCAGTTTGCCAATACATTTTTTTAAAAATTCTATCGGAAACCCATCGGGACCTGGGGCTTTTTTAGATTGCATAGCATTAATTGCATTTAATATTTCTTCAAGAGAGAGTGGAGAGTCCATTTGCGTGGCACTATTAGTATCAATGACAGGATTCGAAAGATTCTGAAGAAATGTATTCATTTTAGTATTATCTGTAGGAAATTCAGATTTATATAATAAAGAGTAAAATGATTTAAAAGTAGCATTAATTTCCAAGGGATCTGTAGTAATAGTATCATTAGTGTTTTTAATAGCAGGTATCAGACGGGAAGTAGCCTGTCGACGTAACTGATGTGCCAGTAAACGACTAGCCTTGTCGCCATGTTCGTAGTATGAGCCACGGCTACATAGTAGCAAGCGCTCTGCCTCTTTAGTTGAAATGAGATTGAATTCTGCTTGCAAATCAAGGCGCTGCTTAAGTAGTTCCGGAGAAGGGTTCAGTGCATATCTTTGATCAAGGTTACTAATTAAAGATGTAAGTGCATTAAGCCTGGCATTAATCTTTTTATTGGTAAGAGCAGAGTAAGAAATAATTTGACCTCTCAGGTAACATTTAAGTGTCTCCCATAACAATGAATATGAAGAAGAGTCATTGTGATTGAAAAATAAGAACTCCTCAATAGAATTTGAAATGAATTCACAGAATTCATTGTCTGCCAGAAGGAGAGAGTTAAATCTCCAAAGGGGTGGGCTACGCTTATAGGTAGAAAGTTGAATATCTAATAATAAAGGTGAATGGTCGGATATTACAATACCTAAATAGTCTGAAAAATTAACGCATGGATTAAGTGTACTGTCAATAAAAAAGTAATCAATCCTAGAATATGAATGGTGTACCTGGAAAAAGAAAGAAAAAATTTTAATAGAGGGGTTACGAGATCTCCATGGATCAATAAGACCATTCTGTTTCATAAAATCCGAGAATATTTTAGACATAGCAGATTGAGTCAGATTTCGAGGATTAGACCGGTCTAAGATTGGGTCAAGAACACAATTTAGATCCCCACCGAGGATCAGCAGATGTGTATTCAAGAAGGGGATGTTACTCAGCAATCTATTAGCGAATTCAACATCATCGAAGTTTGGGGCATATACATTTACCAACAGAACCTTTTTTTGCATCAGGGTACCAGCAACCATGAGATATCTGCCATTCCTATTAGCAATAACATCGGTAGATGAAACCTGAACTCTTTTGTTTATTAAAATGGCGACTCCCCTAGCTTTGGAATTAAAGTTTGAATGGAATACTTGACCAACCCAAGGGCAATGTAACCTACAATGATCTTTGACACGGAGGTGAGTCTCCTGCAAAAATACTAAATCAGAGTTTAAACGTTTCAAGTGAGTAAAAACCTTAGATCTCTTAACAGGATTACCCATACCTCTGATATTCCAACTGATGAATCTGAGTGGTGTGCCTGACCCAGCAATGCTGGGATCTATATTGCCATTAACCATTTGAATAAAACACTTTCTTTTTTTCTTTTTTTTGAAAATGGTCAAATAGAGCGAGGTGGGACACCCTCCCCTCCCAACAAACCCCTAAACATAAATACACCCAAAGTCCCCATATAACCAAAGAACAAAGGAGACAGCAGTGTTTCCCACATAAACAAAAAGTTGTTCAAAATAGCTTTGAACAACCCGGAGACAATGCAGAACAAACACAAGAAGGAAAAAGAGAAAGGAAAAAAAACTGCCGATCTGGACACTAAGCATATGCGCGTGAATACAATAAAACACATGAAAATAAAGATGTAACAATTAACAATAGGCACTCAGACCTGTGCAAATAGATGCAGAAAACATAAAATGAGGTAGTCCGGATTAGACCTGCTATAACCAAGCAATGGTGAAACCTACTAGGCCTGAAGCAAAAGGAAAAAAAAAAGTGCAGCAGGCCAGAAAACCGCTTAATACTGAACAAATAAAGAACTAAGTGAATTTACAACCTCTATAATAAAAGACAGATCTGAAAAGCTATCGAGGCTCAACCAGGAACCAAAGTTTTAACAAAATCGCTGGCTTCCTCCGCAGAAACGAAGTCCTTCTCAACCCTGTTGTAAGTAATGCGAAGTCGCGCTGGATAAAACAGACCGTATCGAACACCGTCAATGCTCCGGAGTTGGCGTCTGACCTCGTTAAACGCAGCCCGAGCCCGAGCTATCTTGGCAGTGAGGTCAGGGAACAGTGAGATGTTCATACCTTTGACTTTAATCTGTCGGAGCTCTCTAGCGTGGCGCAAAATGTCAACACAGTCACTGTGATAATGAAATCTGCACACAATGACTCGTGGACGATCACCGCGCTTGGGTTGGAGGGTCCGGTGGGACCGGTCCAAAAGTGGCTCCTTTTCCAGAGTGAACGCTTCCTTCAGTAAGGCGGCTACTGCAGCAGTAGTACAGGTGTCAGGACCCTCGGGTACTCCCACTATCCTAATGTTATTACGCCGTGATCTGGACTCCAAGTCTTCACATTTATTTTCCAACCTGTCTACGTTAGCTGTGAGGCGCTCGATAAAAGTTTTCATCCCGGCGATGTCATCGGAGCATTCGGTGAGTGCGTGCTCCATCTCACCGACCGTACCTTTTAGCTTGGACATGGTAGCATCGGTAGCTGCTTTATCATTCGCCAGCTGAGATTTCACCGCTTGCAGGTCGTGCTTAATAGTAGGCAAAACATCGCAGAGTGTATCCTGAAGCTCCTTTTTAAAAATATCGGCAATATCTTTCCTCACCGAGGCCAACAACTCAAGCTTGAGTGCAGCGATATCCAGGTTAGCGTGCATCGGGGCGGCCTCGACCTCAGAAGCAACAGATGACCCACTTGAGGGTGTGGTCGCAATTTGAGTACTGGGCCGCAGTTGTGTCTGAATAGTTTTACGAGTTTTAGAGTTCTTTCCAGCCATCTTACGCAGTTGGAGTTAGACTTCCAAGCAAAGAAAAAAAATACTGCGGAGTAAGATTGTACAAAATATGTTGCAAAAGCGCTAAATAATTACGATATTAACCGAAATCAGCAAGAGCTTCCAAACTCATGTCCTACTCCATTAAAGCTCCGCAGCACCCCCCCACCAGGGTCTTTAAAACTTTTTGAACTGTGGGGAGATCTACTGGAATAGCATCGGGTTTGATTCAGATTTTTTTAGCGAATGGAGGAATTGCATTGTTGAAAAAAAAAATGAAAATTGACTGAACGGAATTGATTAAGGTAGCTTATATTATGCCAGAGGGCGTCAAAGAAAGGCTGTGAATCAGGGTAAGTGGGCATTAGTTTAATGTCAACTTTGCCAGGTCTATACCTAGCAGGTTTTTATTTTATTTTTTATTAAAAGGAAGATTAAGAGATTACCTGTTGCGGCATGTTTTAGACAGCTCGGGATCTGCAGAGGCAGACTGGAATAAAAAATATTTTGAGTATGCAGGGATCCTGGGACAGATTTAAGCCATGATTAATGTCAGACATCATTTAAATGGTAAAATCAGCGTCATGGCTCCACCATCGACTGGAAAGAACAAATCGACTGGCAGACGACGAATATTCTGCGTTAGTAACGATTAACCGTGCAAATGCGCGTTTTCTAAATGAATGAATTTGAATGAATTACGGTGAAATCCCGGCACATCCAAACTCCCTTTGTGCCACAGAAGTAGTTGTATTACAAACGCTATTCCAGTAAAGTCTACAGGATTATTTATATGCTGTTCTTCAAATTGTTTCAGGTATTTTCATGATGATAAAGAATGATATTTATTTAACAAGTGTTGCTTTTTTTATTTCACGTTATAAACGACTCAGACTTATAATGATTTTTGATTGATAAGGACTTCCTACTGATCACAGAGCCGCAGTACACGCACAAGCTGTGCATGAAACAGCCTTGCGATTCAGAATCGATTTCAGACAGGCATTTTTATTGGGACACGCGATTGAATGTTACATCCCTAATGATCCACTATATAAGCTATATTCATTGTAGTTTCATATTTAAAATAACTGTTACCTCTTTCACTTTCTCTCTCTCTAGTTTATACTACAATTAAATAAAAAAACATGGTTACTGTAATAAAACCATTGTAACAACAATTTTAAAAACAATAGTTAAACCTTGGCTAGTGTAGTAAAACCATGGTTTTGCGGATAGTAATCAATACACAAAACATGGTTACTACACTTTTACCACAGTAAAATCATGGTTAATTTTCATAAGGGAGGTACAATGGATCATAATGTGCTATTAATTGTTCAATTGACTAAATTCCATTGCAGTTCAATTGTCTCCTGTAGGCTGTGTATGAATTAACAGTGAATATTTACATATATTTTAACATTTGGTGTGGATCATTCCGCTGTTTATCTTATCGTGTCAATCCAAAATTTGCTCTGCTTAGAGTCTGATGTGATGTTCCAAACTCACTGTACACCCTACTGGATGCACCAGGAACAGCAGGGGCGTGAAACAACCTGGGCCGTATATCTGCCTGAGGTCCTAAATCTGCCTTGCTCTAGGTCCGCAGCCTCCCCTTCTCACCAATTTGGCGAGCTTCTCCATTTGTTAGGGCCCGAGCACCGAGAGTGTTTGGTTATCAATAGGAGACGTGCGGAAAGCGGAAAAATTGGGGCGGAAACAGAGGTGCAGCGGAGTTGGTCCACGCACTTTGCCTGTGCACCCCAAAAACCGTTTACTTTTAAGGACACGGCTCTTCACGGCAGGCACCATTAAAGATAAACATATTTGCACTAAAAGCTGCACAAAACGCATCCACTATACACTAGAAAGCTGTAGCCTCACCGCTTGCCGCACAAAGGGCCTTAACTATTAGCCGCGGTTGTGGACAAATGTGAAGTGAATGCAGCTAAACGCAGCCAAAATGCACGAAAGAGACCAAGTCTGTACGCTTGAAAGAGACAAAATGAAAGAGTATGAGTCTGTGTGCGCAAGAGAGAGAGACACAAAATGCGCGAAAGAGAGAGACAGAGACAAAATGCGCGAAAGAGATAGAAACAAAACGCATGAAAGAGTCCGAGTCTATTTTCAAAGTTACCTTTGAGAATAAAACTGCATTAGTTATGCATAAACAGAGTAATGTTTGCTTAATTATTTTTTTAAATAATAGAAAATTATAAATTAGGAGAATCAGGGCACCTCTAATTTTAATATAACCCAGCAAAATTTACTTTGGGCCTACGGCCCTAAGTCAGGTTTAATTTTTGGCCCTTGGTAGGAGAAAGTTTGGGCACCCCTGGTCTAAGTTGAGGGAAGAACATAGTAAAATTGTTTTCCTTTAACAAAAATGGAATTATCTCATCTTTTTGTTCAAAATGTTGTATGTTTAATAAATTTACCCATATTTGAGAGGTGATAAAAAGAACAAATAAAGATTGAATAAGAATGAAAAGTTTTTTTGTTTGTTTGTTTGTTTGTTTAAAAGCAGATGGGCTGTTCTTTCATTTGATATATTGTATGTTTATAAATGTAAAGGTGCATTGTGTAACTCTCTTGACAGAAATTCAATATATTATACATAACTATATTATCAATGGTGTATAAAGACCTTACATGCTGAACTGTAGAATGATTCATTTTTATCTACATACACCACGGGTCCCTTAACATGGAATTCGCTGTCATGTTTCTACTGCTCTACATAGCGCATTTCGTCCCTACATGTCAGACAACGAGATGTTTGTCCTGTGGAGGCTACCATATGCGTTTTGAAATATGCATTTTGAAACTAACTCTTTCCCCGCCATTGACGAGTTATCTCGTCAATAAGAGAAAACATTTGAATGAAAAAAAAACTGTTCCTGATGAGTTTTTATATTAATCTGTAATACCACAATTATCCAGTATATGGACTTACCCAATTTATAAAAAACTGAAGCAAAAAAAAATTGCTAATTTAAATGCTGTGTATGTATTGATAACCATTCTGAATCTGACAAATAACTTAACAAAAATGCAATTATTTTAGCTTTTTGCTAAAAAAAATTTGTTTTTAAGAAAAATACCCATATTTAAAAGTTTGTAAGCAGAGAAAAAAATGAATGAACATAGATATTCTTAGATAAAGTTTTGTTTGTTTGTTTATTGTTTGTTTGAAAGCAGAGGGTCTTTTGTGAGAGGGACTTTTGTGAGAATGTTCGTCATATATGTAAAAAAAAGAATATACTCCTGGCTTAATCAATGCAAGATTTTTAAGTCCGAGTAATGAATAGTGTAATTGCATTTTGTGCGAGAATAGAAGATCGGACAAATATCTATTTAGCCAAAACTCATTTATGTGGCCGAATTTAAATGGAACCGTTTTTACAAATTAGATGGGTCTGATCAGAGAAGTGACCCTGTGTACAAAGGCCCTATAATCTCTGCTTTAATTTTAAAATAATGTGAAATAAATATAGTAAAATGGATATTCTGAAAATGTAACTGATGCAATTGTGAGAAAATTGGCAAAATAATTAGGAAAATTAAAAAACATTGGTTGTTTGGAATTCGGCCTTTAGCTGAGTGTTTCATTTTATTCGGCTTCGGACAATTTTTTTGATAATAAATAATTTTTTTTTTTTACATTTATGTATGGGCCCAATCTGTGGTCACCTGCAAAAATGTGCAGAGCTTGACCACTAGTTGGCACTTTAACATGAAGGCACTCAATATAGGCTATAACTACAGAAATGAGCCAATCATTCACCATCAGCCAATCTAGTGCAGACAACTTGACTAAATGCATATAGCTTGAAAAGAGACATTAAATAATCTAACATAAAACGCAGGTGTCTAATTAGCGGTGATTTATATTTATAATGTATAGGATTTTATAAGTTTCCACATGGTTTCTGTTATGATGTGGGGTCTATGTTCGTGTCTATGACAGTTCATTGATCAGATTATTTTTTCATCAGGGCGGTGCTGTGGCTGGCCGTGTGGCATCTCATGCCAGCTTGACTCTTGGAAAGGTAGCTTTATACTTAATAATCTTTGTATGTAGTATTATGTGTCTGAATTAAAAAATTAAAAAGTCTCTCATCGCTTACTGCTTTCCATCTGTAGAGGGCATTGCTGTACAGTGGAGTAAATCACTTGGCTTCCGGCCGTCACTCCATAAAGGACAGAAGACAGAATGCTCTGAAAACAATTCAAAGAGCTGTGCTGCTGTGTCCAGGTGAGCTGAATATTAAGAACTACAGATGTGGCCTTTAAAAATGCCGTCTCTAAGAGCAGAATGCCGCGAGCACTTCCGAAATTCTGTGATATCCCGCCGAAGGGGGATTCGGTGGGGGATGCAGGAAATAAAAAACCTGTAGAGGGCAGTCGTGTTTCAATTAGGTCATACTGACGACAATGTGTGCTCGACTTTATGCTTTAAGCATACTATATGATATTGATGTAACATGACAGGGATTCTCGGTGCTTTGGCAGTACTTTGATGTCACATGCAAGCTTTTTGACAGACATTTGGTTGACAAAGTTTTCTTTTGCCAGTTAGCAAAACAGTCAAATATAGTTTCTGAGGTGTTTGTCATCGGCAAAAGGCGCCGTTTCTCTGTTGGTGATTAAAACCCGTTGGCTATATGGGATTTTTTAAATTAACATTTGTTCTACTTATTATTATTTTTTTGCCTACATTTACTCAAATAATATCAATGTAAAAATAGTAAGTAAATCATAGTTCAAGTTAGGCGTAAAACGTACATTTTTTTAAGTTGATGTTAAATACAAATAATATTAATTTGAAGAAAGCAATTATTACAGTTTTAAAAACTTATAACTCTGACCTTATCAAATATATTGATTAAAATAATCTGTAAATTAAATACTTATATTATTAAGGCGTATACATCAAATAAAATATGTACATTTTAAACATAATATCTATTTCTAGTAATTTATTTTGTTTTATCTAACTAAAAAAAAAATCACATAACTGACATTAAAAGATTTTATTAAGTTACTTTAATCATTTTTTTAGATAGCCTACATTTACAAAGCCACTGAATCATTTTTTACAGTGTATACATTATGATCTTACGGTATTATTAAATGCATATAAATAAAAATATGTAACTAAATGAAGGAGATGTCATACACGGACTCCATGAAAGCATACGTTTTCTTGTTTGGTCCACGTGGGGTTAAACGGTCACATAGTCCATAAAAATCTGACTCAAATGCGCGTCATTTGATTCATTTTTTTCTGTGCAATTAGAAGAGAAGTGATGTATAAATGAATCTTATAACAAACCTCTAATTCGCGTAGACCTTGAAGAGACCGAGAGCATTTGCGCAATATCATCAACTAGTTTATCTAATTGTACATTTAGTTCATTTTTGCATCTGAACGTTTTTAATAGCTTGAACATGGTTGTAATGTGCTTTTCTGCATTACTGTACTTTTTATATTATCATGTTTTCCTTTACATGGTATGAAACTCGATATAAAGTGTGCAATGGTGTTAAACACATTTGTATAATGTGTTATACTTTTGTAGTTAGTAAATAAAATCATATTGTGAGTGTAAATATTCATAAATTCGAGGAGTTTCTGAGGTGTTTGTCTTCTGCAAAAGGCGCAGTTTCTCTGTTGCTGATTAAAACCCGTTGGCTATATGAGATTTTTTTAAATTAACATTTGTTCTACTTATTATTTTATTATTTTTTTGCCTACATTTACTCAAATAATATCAATGTAAAAATAGTAAGTAAATCATAGTTCAAGTTAGGCGTAAAACGTACATTTTTTTAAGTTGATGTTAAATGCAAATAATATTAATTTGCTTTCACATGGTTGTAATGTGCCTTTCTTCATAGCTGTGCTTTTTATATTATCATGTTTCACTTCACACTGGTGTTTCACTGGGAATTTGTATGTTATACTTTTAACTAGGTAGGCTAATAAGTAAATCAAATCTATTGCTTTTATTATCCACCATATATTTTTGCTTTTTAAATAACAAACATGGCTGTTTTAACACAAATTAAGTATTTATTTATTGGTAAATCCAGAACAAGTAGCAATGAGGTGTAAGTTTGTGTAAGCTCCACTTGATTTAATTATTTTATTCCGCCGAATGGAAAAAAATCCATAGGCTATCTGAATGAATGGGATTCAGGAAGTACAATAGGCTATACGCACGTTAGTAAGACCTTTCGGCAGATCACGTTTGCCAAAACACCAAAAGAAACGCGTTTTCAAAAGATATTGCGAGCAAACACAGACGTTTTCATCCGGACGGGATTACATTTCTCAGTTGACCTTTGGCGAAAAAACAGTAGGTAAAATGCTCTGGAATTTACAGATTACAGAGGTCGTCAGAGAAAAACGATTCAGACGGGATTAAAAACACAATGGACCTCTGAGAAGCATGATTTTCTCAAAATGATTTTTGTCGAGGGTGCCCTGCAAGCACGAGTGTGAAGCCTATGAATGAAAAGTTATTATTCGCTTTAAGTCATTTCACACACACCAGCGCAGCGCGTACACTGGCGCGGAGCAGAGCGAGACCTTCAGCCAAACCCTGTTGCTGAAGGAGACGGACCGGATCTCCGGCAAGGTGTGTTGTGGACCCGAGGAGGCGGAGCTGTGCTCCGGCCCAATTTAACCTATCTTTCTTGTACTTCCACTAACTGAGGTATCCGTCCTCCTTTGCTGTCTGCCTGGTATGATTTTATTGGTCATCTAGGAATAATTTTCTCTTTATCTTACTTAATGGGGCGCAGCGCAAACCCGTTGGCCTGTGACATCACACTACTGCGAGATCTATTCAAAAGCATACTGTAGGCCTACTGTCTCGCAGTGCCTAGACGTCACATGCCGTCCGATCGGTCTGCGTGGCGCCGCAAGAAGTCAAACGAGCGCTGAGCATTGAGTCAAATAGGACAAGCGTCAGAAAATTACAGAGGTCCGGACGGCCATGCCCTTTGTTTTGCCTCAAAATGCAGACAAATAATGTTTTTAGTAAGGCATGTTTGTTAAAATTATAAGACGAGCGTAAGAAATATATTTATTTCTTATTCATTTCTTATTATTTCTTATTTCTTATTTATTTCTTATTTATTTCTTATTCTTATTTCTTATTTAATATATTTCCTATTTATTTTCCTATTTAGGCTTAGTTATATTTCCTATTTAGGCTTAGTCCTGGCTTAAGCTTATAAAGACCCCGCAAAAACCCTGCTACAGCTCCTGAGGGGGTGCTCTCACTATTCACATGTAAATAAAATGGTTAGAAACCGGTTTTTCTGGTTCTCATTGCAGGACTGTGCGGGGGGAGGGCATTCCGTTTTCATGTGGAGACACTTAACAAACACATTTGAAATACACCAAGTTCCAGATTAGAACAAACACCAAAAACGCATCACGTTTGATAGCAGTGCATGTAGGCCCTACTTATTTGAGTATAATGATAGAGTAAGTATTGTGTTGGACACTATTTTGGATATCAAATTGTCCTTTTCTCCAGACAAATTAAACACTGATGTGCATGTCTATAGATCTTATCTATAGAGTCATTGCTATCATTTTCACTTTTGTGTTGGGTTAATTCCCTGACCAGACCTCTGTCATTTTCTTACGCTCGTCTTATAATTTGACTCAACGCTCAGCGCTCGTGTGGCTTCTTGCTGCACCGCGCAGACCGATCGGCATGTGACGTCTTAGCAGAGGTGGGACAATGTCATTGTTATGCAAGTCACAAGTAAGTCTTTGCCCTCGAGTCCCGAGTCAAGTCGAGTCAAAGATGAGGCAAGTCCCAAGTCGAGTCAAAATTCAAAGCCAACAAGTCTGAAGTCGAGTCCAAAGTCCTACCATTTTAGTTTTGAATCATGTCAAGTCCTCTTACCACAGAAATAAAATGCGTGCTGTGGACAGGTGGAGGGAGCCCCCTATACTGCATTACATTTGCAAAAGATCAAATTGGCCATGATGCCACCATGGCTGAAAACTCGCTCTACTGGAGCACTAGAAGCAGGCACTGCCAAGGCTACTTGAAAGAGTGAAGGAAGAGTGCCCAGAACAAAAGGGCATTCTGTCCTTCTGCCATGTCAAGTGATTTAGGGTATATTCATACCAGGAAAGTCCGCTAGTTCACTTGCTTTGGTCCGGACCAAATGTTTTTTATTTTTTTATTTTTTGGTGCGGTTCACCAATAAGACATTTTAAATTACTGCTATTATTTTGCCATGAAATAAATAATGCAGGTTGGCAAGACATTTCTTTTGATTTTGCGTTTTGTTCCGCAATCGCGGAAAAGTTAAATTACGCGGATTTAGATGCGCTGTTTGTATGCATAATATTCTGCTATTACAACAAAGGTATTTAAAATTATTGCCATACACAGTATATATACACACGACATAAACTGCTTGATAGCGCGTCTCATAATTTTCCATTACTATGAATGCTTTATATGTGTTTATTCTTATTTTTATTAAAACAGAACAACAATAAATTAGTAAAATTACTCGCTTATATTTAACAAAACAAATAGACAGAAAACATTGTACCCGCCTTATAACATAAATAAATCTTAAGATCCTTAGATTTTTCGAAACAAATTATTGGCTTGCATTTCTTAATGAATATAAAACTACAACAATATAAACATGGACAAACTCACCTAAGTTAAGCAAAGAAATAAAAAGTTTATTATTACAATTAAGGTATTCAAAATCATTGCCGTATATGCACGATGCTTGATAGCGCGTCTCACACTAGCAGAATAACAATAATATAAAACATTTGGTGCGAATCGAGGTCGGTACATGTTCACACCTTAAACGAACAGTACTAGAGTTCGTTTGGAACCGGACCGCAAGGGCGTAGGTTTGATTCTGGCATTGGTGGGGACATAAATAAAATGGTCGCATTGCAAAAACTGTTTATCACCGTTTACTTGACATAAACAACAGACAACTCAGTATGCACTTTACTCAGTGACATCTGACTCGCCACCCCCGGTGCCATCCCAAATTTAATGTACTATAATAAACAATTCGTTATGTCCTAGAGCCTAATAAACAGTAACTGTTTAAGTCTTTGTCAAAAAAAAAAGAAAATCACATTGTAACATATATGAATCCATATTTACTTTATAACAATGAAGAATATGCAAGTAATATTTAATTCTTCATTTAATTTTGCCAAAAAATCCCAGTGTTGAAGTAGGAATGTATATCATGCTGTTTCCTGAACACAGTTTATTAACGTTTCTGTAGTTCACATTAAATCTTCTTTTCATTAACAGACAGTTAATCAGTGTGAAAAAAGTTTTAAGTTTAAAATGCAACCTTACATTATGTCTACATCTGTGCAAGTAATAACCACAGTGCAGTAATGTAAAGTATTCAGCAATCATGAGATGAATTCATGTTTTTACCATTGGGGTTATTTTCTTTCATGGATTAGGGACCACCTAAATAACCTTGCTACCCCATTTATAAAAGGTTGACAAAAGTTTGCAACTCCTCAGGTTAACATGGGATTGTCGTGTATTGGTGAAAACACTGTCCTTGAATCATTATGTGACACAACTTTTTTTGTGCATGAAACAGTTACAGTGGGTATAATAATACTTTCTTCCTCACTTACCTGTAGCCCGAATAATCACGCGTGTCTTGTTGAGTGAATATTGGCGCGTTGTACAAAGTGAAACCATCCTATCACACGTAAAGTGATGTGAGTTAGAGCGGCGGGACTCAAGAAATGCTAATCCAATCATATTAGCAATGTGAGTAGAGAGGCGGGACTAAAGAAATGCAAAGCCAATCATATTAGCGATGTGAGTTACGGAGGCGGGCATTGCAGAGAACGAAAGCTGTTAACCGTTTGTGTACCACATAGAGCGTCATTTTTACAGAACGGGATTGCAAAAGATTTCTAATCTCATTTAAATGATTCCTGAAAAAAATATAATAAGTAAAAAATAGAAAACACAAGAATAAGACGGACATCAGTGGTTATATATAAATACAGATTAATTGTTTGGTCGAAATTATTGCTAGGGACAATTCAGTCTTCCCTGAATTTTGCTAGGGACATGTCCCTAGCGTCCCACCCTAAATCTACGCCCATGCCGGACCGAGACCACCTCTTCAGCTGGGTCTCGGTGCGGTTGTTTGGTCCGTACCAGAGTTCGATTGCTGCATTCACACCTGCCCAAAAGGTCCGCACCAAGAGGGGAAACGAACTTGAGTTCGATTCAATCGAACCAAACAAGGCAGGTGTGAATACACCCTTAGCTGCAGTGGTATAGTCTAGATTTTTGTTTTCCCTTTCACCCTTATGCTCACTCGTCCCAGCGTGACACCCCATAAGCACAACACACTGACCGATGCATACAGTATGGATCTTCATGTAACTGAGAGCATTCTGAAGGTGTACTCCGAAACACAAACTGAATGTGTTATCAACATGTCAGTTTATTATAAGAAAAAAAGACTTTAACAGCCAATGGGTTTACAGCTGGGGAAACTGGACTGATTTTTAGACTAGTTTAGTGTTAATCAACTTCTAACTCAGAGCCAAAAGTTACTCAACTGTTAATTAAAATTAAATAAACTGTTTACAATCTTCAATCCGTGGCTAACACATGCATTGAAGGAGAAAAAAATATCCACTCTTTCAATAGATATTATCTGCCAACTATTGATAACATTACCATGTGTAATTTAATGGTGTAAATGTTTTTAATTAATACACATTTAAGATAACCACGAATTAACTCTTAATTTGCATAGTCATTGATATAAAAAGCTTCTTTTTTGCATATAATGCAAGCATTGTCTAAAAATAGGCTTTTACTTAATTATTATTACAAGACCATCATGTATATTAGACACCCAAACCAAAGTGAAGTTTAAGATCATATACATCTTGAACTTAGATATATAAATGAACACAGAGAAGGGAAGTTTAACACTGTGAAGCACAAGCAAACATGCAGCTAAAAACTATCAGGATATAATCACGGGCTTATTTTATTGCATTTGGAGCCTTACCTCCAGATAAAGTAATAAACTGGACTCATGATTTAAATGTTGTTTACTCACATGTGCGTTGTTAACTCTCCGGATTTAATGTTGCAGCACTGCTCCACTCGTTCACTTCTCCACATGGACTGTTTGTTTACAGTTTCGCGTGAGCAGCTACACTGCAGGTTAGACTTCATTTGCACTAAGCAGACCTCTTGGTGATGTCAAAGTACCGCGAGAGCGATTCAAAGCGGATTTATCCATGTGATAACTGGAATCGCTCTCGCGGTACTTTGCTGTCACTCGGCTGTGGGTTTGTAGCGCCACACCAGTCTGCTCCCCAGTCACTTTCACGCCGCTATAGTAATTTCATATGCCGATTGGATCGCGCAGTTCGGCAGAAAGTCAAACACATGTCGTGCAGGCAGCACGCGTGCTCTCTGCATGCAGGTGGTGGACATTTTTTTTCATAGATGCGGACACACTGAGAGCGGCACGGCCATGTGATTTTTTTGTGAAATGGGTAGGTTGCTTCATTGCTGATTCTTGCCATACCTTTGTTGCCTAAATGCGTATGCATACGGTGCCATGCATCATTGACATTGTGTAAAAACAGTTGCAGGGTCTATTAAGTTTTAAGATAAAGTCGAAATGAAACCGAGATGACCAATAAAATCAAACCAGTCAGACAGAGGTGCAACACACAGGTCAGATGCGCAGTTAGTGGTAGTGCAAGAAAGATGTAAGTAATCAAACGCTGACTATTATACAGCAGTTTAATGACGAGAAATGTGAAACCGCAGTGACTGTCAAGGTGACAGGACAAGAAACATTACTGCAGCTGAGCACATATGGGTGTCCAAATTTAATGTGCTGCTTTCACTCCCTCCAGTAATTCACTTTCCGTTATTCAGCGTGTTTATTAACAAAATTCAACGCCACCCTAGATATGTTTTTACTGTATAATGATTAGATTCACTGTGTTGCACGATGCATCACGTGCGTGGTACAACGCTTCATCCACCCGTAGCGCGCGTGCACAGAGTTTAAATGTTCATATTTTGGCTTGAACATTTTATTGCATTCAGTCTTAAAGCCTAATAAACAGTACCTGTTGAAGTCATTAAAGTTAATTAAATAACAAAAGAAGAGAAAGTGTGCAGCAGTGTGCCCAGGATGGTAAAATAATTATTACAATGTATTCCTAATGACCAACAAAAGTCTTCTGCATACTGATATGGTTTAAAATCTATAGGTATTTGATTCTTTGGTTTTCTGATGTATTAAAATTCATATATGTAGAGCAGGGAAATAAGAAGCTTTTTTTCCTGGGGTGCATGCCCTAGAAAATAATTACATGGACCTCGGTATTTATAAAATCATGCAACGCGGCGTGTTTGTCTTTACATACACATGTTATGAAATTTATTATTTTAAACACACATTTCACAAAGTATGTTGTAACTGTAAATATTCATAAACTCAACACTCCGGAGGCGTTTTCTAAAGAATAATGTTTAAACTGTATCGGTGGTTGAGAATAATTCCTCTTTCCATATGTAACGCATTTTAAAGCAACACTATGTAGTTTTTTTACCTTTAAATAATGTCTCTAAAATTATTTCAGTGATAGAACAACTTTTAACTGGACAAATTGTACTGTTGCTGCAACCTGAGCAGCCTCCTAGCTGCTACAAGCACACTCTGAAAGTGGCGGTGGAGGGTAGGAAACACAGCCCCGCCCCTCCCCCTGTCTGCAGAAGAGTGTCTGATACCAGGCACTGTTGCGCTTTTCAACCACATGGGGGAGCTGTAAGTCATTTTTACATGGAAACTACATAGTGTTGCTTTAAGTGCAATATAAATGTATCATATTGTTATTCTTAATATATAAGAATACTAATATATTTTTTACAACATTTATAACATATATATATTTATATATATAAAGATGCTTAGTACAATAGCTTTGCTTCATAGAAGTTTCTGTAATAAATCATTAAATCAATCACAAAATGTGTTGACAGTGGCAAATAAAATGCTTGTCAATTTAAACAAGGCTGAAAGGTGTATAAAACCGCTTTAATTAACAATATCTGAACTGTGCTCTTTTGCACACTTCTAATTTTCTCATGTCATAATTTATAATTATTAATTAGATTTAATATAAATACGTTTTGAAAAGTGTTGAATGCGAACGTGTAAGATATCTAGAAGGCGACGCGGTGTGTTTGTCTCTACAGCCACATGTTATAAAATTTATTATTTTACACACACATTTCACAAAGTACATATTGTAAGTGTAAATATTCATAAACTCAACATTTCGGAGGTGTTTTTCATCCGCAAAAGGCACAGTTTCTCTGTTCGCTATTTTATTAGATGTAGCCTACGTCTTAATAATAACATAAAAATATCTGTTCTATTTCTAGTCAATTGTTTTGGTTTGACCAACTAAAAAACACATAAGTGACATTTAGACATTTTATTAAGTTACTTTAATAAATTATTTTAGTGATATTCTATATATAATATTTTTACAATTATGAATTACATAAAAAACACTGACTGCTTATGCGCTAGAAAGGTAGCCTATATTAAAGATTTTATAAGAATACTACTATATTTTTACAACATTTTTAACTTAAAACATGTCTTTTTTATACCACATTAATCTCTTTAAAATATTGATACTTTTAGAAAAACTGACAATTATAAATATTATGAACAAACCACGAAACGGTGTCAAAATTCGACAACACAAATAATTAAGATATTCCTTGTAAATAGAGTAGCGTTTATTAGGCTCACACTAAATTCTCTGTGGCACTTACTATAAATGCGCAGTGCACGTACAATCATCTTAATAGTTGTATGCGCTGTTATGCTGGCAAGAAGGGGTTGACATATCCCTTTGTTGTTTTCAATGTAAAATATTCAGCAATGCCCTTATTAACTTCTGGAAACAACGGCAATGACAATGTTTTTATGCGCCACCTGGTGGATATTCTGTGAAGCAAAACACATTAAGGGAAAAGGGAAAGTACCCCCCCCCCCCCCCCCCCCCCCCCCGAAATCACTTGCAGAATGCTGCGAGACTCTGCAAGACGAATTGGCGAATTCCGCAGGAGAAAATGCGCGTTTTTAAAGGCCACATCTGTATTGTGTGGTTTTGACCAAATAGTAAAATGTTAAGTTGTGCCATACATATCTGTCCATGTTTAGGAAAGTGTGCAACAATTGTGTTGTTCTGATTTTGGCAATGTGCATTTTGCAACCTACTGTGCAAAGTAGTGTTAATTTTGTTAGCAAACACAATATTCGGTTGGCAAGCTTTTTCTGTGAATAAAGGAATACTCCACTCCGTTAAAATTCTAGATAATTTACTCACCCCCATGTCACCCAAAATGTTTTCTTTGTTCAGTCGAGAAGAAAATATATTTTTTTTTTTTTTGAGGAAAACATTCCAGGGTTTTTCTTCAAATAGTGGACTTTATTGGACATCCACAGTTTACAGTTTAAATGCAGTTTAAAATGGCAGTTTAAACGCAGCTTCAAAGGGCTCTATATAATAACAAACAAGTCATAAGGGTCTTATCTAGAAAAACTATGATCATTTTTGGCAAAAAAATTTTTACTTTCACTGCAAAAAATGACTTTCTAACTTAGTATTTTTGTCTTGTTTTCAGTAGAAATATCTAAACATTCTTTAATCAAGATGTATTTTCTTGATGAGCAAAATGACCTAAGAAAATAATACTAGTTTTTGGACAAAAATATACAAATGAAGTGAATTTGTGCTTAAAACAAACAAAAATATCTGCCAATGGGGTGAGAACATTTTACTTGAATTAAGTGTTTAAGAAAAAAGAAAACTTATTTCACTTTTTTTCACCCCATTGGCAGATAATTTTGCTTGTTTTAAGGACAATTTCACTTAAATTGTATATTATTTGTCTTATAACTAGACTTATTTACTTAGGTCATTTTGCTTATCAAGCATCTTAATTTAAAAATGTTTAAATATTTCTACTGAAAACAAGACAAAAATACTAAGTAAGAAAGTCATTTTTGCAGTTTTTAAACCATAACTTCTCGTCTTGCACTAGTCGTGTGAAGTGCCATGGTGACCTTATGTATTGTGTAAGTACGTCTAAAGGTCTATGACGTATGAGAAACTACCGCCCCCAGTGTTAACAAGTGTTGAGAAAGAGGACCAGTCCGATGTTGTTGTATGTGGAATGATACTAAATAATGTCTTTGTGTTTGTTAAAATGGTCCGCAAGTTTGCGTGCTTACGTAATGCGTAAGGTCACACTGACGCATCACACGGATAGTGCAAGACGAGAAGTTGTGGTTTAAAAGTACATATTTTTATCTTGCCAAAAATGACAATCATTTTGCTAGATAAGACCCTTATGCCATGTTTGAGATCGTTTAGAGCCCTTTGAAGCAGGGTTGAAACTACAATTTAAACTGTAAACTGTTGGGGTCCAATACAATTTATTAACTTGAGAAAAAAGCCCTATTCGGACAGGATTAGTTTTACAGGGGGACCTCTGAGAAAATCGTGCTTCTCAGAGGTCCTCTATGTTTTTAATCCCATCCGAATCGGCCATGTCTGTGTTTTTCTCTTACGACCTCCGTAAGAATTCCAGAGCAATTTACCTACTGTTTTTCGCCGAACTCAGAGGTCCTCTGAGAAATTTAATCCCGTCCGGATGCAAATGTCTGTGTTTGCCCGCAATATCTTTTGAAAACGCGGTTCATTTCGTGTTTTGGCCACCGTGATCTGCCGTAAGGTCTTACTAATGCGCGTATATTGTATTTTCTGAGTCCCATTCATTCAGATATGGATGTTTTTTCGCATTCGGCAAAATAAAATTATTAAATCAAGACGAGCTGAATATCAAACACTGTTAAGACTGGCCACTGTAATATCATTAACGTTATAAGAAACTCCGTTCAAAGTTGTTCAACTCCGGAATGTTAATGTTAATTAATAAAGATAATAAATTGTTATTAATCATTATTTCTTCATTTCTTTGGGTTTATTATAAGCATACAGTTATTTAAAACACGTAGGCTAACTTTACTTTAGTAGGATTTGTATATTTTATTTTGATTTGTTAAAATTAAATTAATAAATTACATGTTCTGTCATAATTTTACATTTAAAGCAAAATATTAAACATTGCAAACACGCGTATCCAGAGCACGTGCTCTTCTGCAACTCCCAAATGAAGAAACAGACACTCCCATCTCTGGAATAGCCTGCATCATTTTAATCCCGTCCGAATCTGTACATAAATTCACAGACGTCCTGGTGGACAAGTTGAAACTCAAACGTTGTTTGGAAAACTTATCCTGTCCGAATAGTGCTAAAGAATGTTTTCCTGAAAAAACATAATTTCTTCTAGACTGAAAAAAAAAGACATCAACATTTTGAATGACATGGGGGTGAGTAAATTATCGGGATTTTATTCTATTCAGACGGGATTAGTTTCAAAGTGGGACCTCTGAGAAGCACGATTTTGTGTTTTTAGTGCCTTCTGAATTGGCCATGTCTGTGTTTTTCTCTTACGACCTCCGGAAAAAATTCCAGAGTAAGCACTATTCGGACGGGATTAGTTTTCCAAACAACGTTTGAGTTTCAACGTGTCCCCCAGGACGTCTGTGATTTTATGTACCGATTCGGACGGGATTAAAATGATGCAGGCTATTCCAGAGATGGGAGTGTCTGTTTCATGCATTTGGGCGTTGCAGAAGAGCACGTGCTCTGGATACGCGTGTTTGTAATGTTTAATATTTTGCTTTAAATGTAAAATTATGACAGAACAAGTAATTTATTAATTTAACAAATTAAAATAAAATATACAAATCCTACTAAAGTAACGTTAGTCTATGTGTTTTATAAAACTGTCTGCTTATAATAAACCCAAAGAAATGAAGAAATAATGATTAATAACAATGTATTATCTTTATTAATTCACATTAACATTCCGGAGTTGAACTTTGTCAACTTTGAACAGAGTTTCTTATAACGTTACTGATATAACAGTGGCCAGTCTTAACAGTGTTTGATATTCAGCTTGTCTTGATTTAATTATTTTATTTTGCCGAATGCGAAAAAACATCCATATCTGAATGAATGGGACTCTGGAAATACAATATGCGCGCATTAGTAAGACCTTAAGGCAGATCACGTTGGCCAAAACACGAAATGAACCGCGTTTTCAAACGATATTGCGGGCAAACACAGACATTTGCATCCGGACGGGATTAAATTTCTCAGAGGACCTCTGAGTTCGGCAAAAACAGTAGGTTAATTGCTCTGGAATTCTTACGGAGGTCGTCAGAGAAAAACACAGACATGGCCGATTCGGACGGGATTAAAAACACAGAGGACCTCTGAGAAGCACGATTTTCTCAGAGGTCCCCCTGTAAAACTAATCCCGTCCGAATAGGGCTTACTTTACCTGGGTTTCGCCAAACTCAAAGGTTCTCAGAGAAATGTAATCCTGTCCAGATGCGAATGTCTGTGTTTGCCTGCGGTATCTTTTGAAAATGCGATTCTTTTCATATTTTGGCCAGCATGATCTGCCGTAGTTGGTACTATGTTGTACTTCCTGAGTCCCATTCATTCAGAAGCAACAAACTGGTTTTAATTGCAATTATCTTCTATTTTATGTAAATGCAAAAATCTTCTTACACATTTCTAGTGTATTGATAAAATAATATAAGATATAATTAAATAAAGATATATAAAAAATAATAATGAAGAAAGTATCCCATTTAAACTGAGGAACACGTGAATTCCTACATTTTGAAAAATAAACACATGTACAAATTAATTGGCCATTTTAAATAAATATACCTGGCTGTACTTAAAGGTGCTCTAAGCGAATTGAAGCGTTTTAGACCATAAAACATTTTTTGTTACATACCGGAAACATCTCCTCACTATCTGCTTGCTGCCTGTCCGCTGATCAAACTGTAAAAAAACGCGATCTCTGTAGACAGCCCAGGCTTCACAAACGGCAATATCAACAAGTGGCCAAACCTAGCATCACAAAACAAAACAAAGAATTCCAGCCAATAGAGACAGAGCGCCGATATGCAAATTTGAAAACCACGCCCACCGGGGGGGAAAACAAACCAACCGTCTCCATTGACTTTGTATTGCGAGAGGCTGCCTCCTTGTCATTTCTTGCTTATAACAAAAAACAGAATAATGCCTAAAAACTGCTGTGTGACAATATGTACAGCTAACAAGCCAAAGAACCCAGAAATAAGTTTTTATAAGCTGTCGAGCCGTAAAACCCAGCTTTTAAGGAGAATAAAGTGGATCGCCGACTACGTTTTCCCCTAGTGGACGCAGTTCTACTAATAGAAGTACTATGAAAAGTTGCCTGTTTCCACTTTTGTTTCTTTAAACGCTCGTTTTATGAGGTCGACAGCTTAAAAAAAACTTATTTCTGGGTTTTTTGGCTTTTTAGCTGTACACCTTGCCACACAGCAGCTTTTATGTATTATTCTGTTTTTAATTTTAATCTGTAAATAAGTTTTTATAAGCTGTCGACCCCAAAAAACGAGCGTTTAAAGACACAAAAATGGAAACAGGCAACTTTTCATAGTAATACTATTAGTAGAACTGCGTCCAATAGGGGGAAACGTAGTCGGCGATCCACTTTATTCTCCTTAAAGACAGGGTTTTACGGCTCGACAGCTTATAAAAACTTATTTCTGGGTTCTTTGGCTTGTTAGTTGTACATATTGTCACACAGCAGTTTTTAGGCATTATTCTGTTTTTTGTTATAAGCCAGAAATGACAAGGAGGCAGCCTCTCGCAATACAAAGTCAATGGAGACGGTTGGATTGTTTTCCCCCCCGGTGGGCGTGGTTTTCAGGTTATGACGCGCGGCGCTCTGTCTCTATAAACGACAATAAGGATTTGGGGTGGGGGTTGGGCGCGTTCATGAAAGCACGGAAGGGAGGGGGAGGGGGAGGAGTTAGCTACGCTCCGTCTGTTTGAAAACAGTTTCAAACGTCAACAATAACTAACGTCTCGCAGATTCGCTTAGAGAGCCTTTAAGGAAATGAAACTTAACAGTGGTGCAGTAAGGTATAGCCTTAATGTAAAGTCCAGCATCATTCTATGCCATGTAAAAACCAAAATTATGTTCCTCAATCAAGATTACTGGTGGGATTCACCTTAGCATCATTTGAATTCTCTGCTTGACTTGAACTTTTTCACTTCAAACACATCTTCCGCCCAAGTTGAAAAAGCAGCACAGTTGACATGGGGGAAAAACAGTTTGATGATCTACAGCAGTGATTCCCAACCGGGGGTACGCGTACCCCAGGGGGTACGTGAAGAGTTTCCAGGGGGTACGCGAAAAGATTTAGATTTTGCTTTTATCTCATTTACTTTTAATAAAAATGTCTTTAATTTGTCCAGTCGTTGACATAAGATAGATTTTTGTGAGAAAAGCATTGTAAAAAGGACAACTTTAAATTTTAATTTTATCATTAATATTATTAGCCGTCGTGAGTAAATGCGCTGCATGCTCCAAAACGCATTAGGGATGTCCAACTCAAGAACGATTTGCGTGTGATTTACTACAAAAGCGCAAATAAAATACACAGGCACAATAATGACATAAGCACATTTCCATAATGACCATTGCAGTCTACTAAGAGCAGCGCAAATAAGTACAGCGACCTCGGCAGGACATCGCAATGAAAATGCAGACTGCGGAGTGTAAAACTCCAGCTAAAAGCACACTAAGAACCGGAGGACGAAAGATGAAGGGTAAAAGAAGTTTTGAAAAACCTGATTTGACTTCTCCTCGAAGTTTTGCAAAACCTGATTTGACTTCTCGTGACTTCTCCTCCTCTTTTCTCCAGCAAATTAAACATAGCATAGGTTTGGCAAAACAATATATATATAAGTATGTTCCTCTGCCAAAATTTAATACTCTCCTCACATTAATGTTGCTTCTAAAAGGAAAACTTCTTCAAATGCATATGCAATAAGGTCACAAAAGTAACACCTTTTCAGAGCTAAATATCTTCTGCGTGTCTTTAGTAAGATCAGTCGTTATTAACACCAAAATGATGATTTGCGCAAGCTGTTGGTAAATCTGGCCCTTAAAGGGGTCATATGATGAAATTTTTTACATTTGTAAAATAAGTCTTTGGCGTTCACAGAGTGCGTATGTGAAGTTTTATCTCAAAACACCCTACAGATAATTAATTATAGCATGTCAAAATTGACATTTTACAGGCCTGAGCAAAAGTGTGCAGTGTTTTTTAAAATGCAAATGAACTGATAAAATGCAAACACTGATCGCAATGATGGTGGTTTGTTGAAATAAACATGCATCATCAGTCAGTGATTTTTACTTTAATGTTTAAAATTAAGTAATAAATTAATTAATATTACTAATTATTTGTCTTTAAAACACAAATTTGGTTTAGTTTCGATGAAGGGGTACTTGAGCCTTACTGATAGGGCTGTGGGGGTACTTAGGGCTAAAAAGGTTGGGAACCACTGATCTACAGGACAGGGCGCGTTTCCGGGGCTCAGTGCACACGCACTGAAAGAGCACGCAGAGCTCAAGACTCCAGCCGCAGTGAAGAAGTATGGTTTACTAAAGAACGGCATGTTTATTAGTACATTCCATGTTGTGTTTTTATCTATAATATAATGAGTAAAACACATTTCCATATGAGGAGGAATAAAACAATACATTTATTGCAAAATCTATAATAATTAAATTATTATATTACTGGAAAACTTCTATTGTCTAATGAAATATTATATGAATGTATTATAACACAGGTTATTTTAAATAAAAATACCTCAACACATCACACATTGTATTTAGATTGTATTTTATGAAATACACATATTTATTACATATTTTTAAGACTTAAAACAGATATTTATTGAAAATGAATAGGTTAACAGATCTAACCACAGCAGTTAGCTGCCTCTCCATTATTAAGTTACAATAACAACATCTCCTCATATAGACGGGAATCACTAAATATATTTTAGTTCTCACATATAAGTTACTAAATGAAGAAATGCTGCTTTTTTCCACAGCTGTTACAGGTAAATATTCACATGAATTCATTGAATTATCAGTATACGTGTATGAAACAAGTTTGATTTGAGCTTCCAAATAGTGTTTGTGTTTTAATGTGTTTTAAAGTGCCCATCTTATGACTGCTTTTCCACAAGTTAAATAGGTGTATGAGTTCCATAAAACATGTTTCAAAAGTTATTTGCTCAAAATAGCTTGTAGGAAAAGATTGTTACCCATCTCTAGTAGCCTCTGTTTCAGTGCATTTCAGATTGTGCCGTTTTGAGCTGGTCATTACATATTTATGAGCTGCTGCTCCTTTGATCACGCCCCAACGTCATGTGCGCATGTGCAATGTTATAGCGAGTAGTGCAGACTGTAGTATTATTTTATATATTATATATTATTATTATTGGTTTATGTATTGCCAACAGACAAATCAAGCAAAAACGTATCACGAATAAGTAGGGGTGCACCGAAATTTTGGTCTGCAAAAATTTAGGGCGAAAATGGTAATGTTTCGAAATAAAAAATCCAGCTGAAAATGTCAACCGAAAATGAATGTCAACCGTGCCCCTCCCATACGTGTGCTAGCGCTTGGGTTTTACTCACGGTCAAGGTGTTATCAGTCGTTACCCACCCCTCCCCTCCGTGCTCAAGCAAGTTTCACTCACGGTCGAGCTGTTTGCACGCGTCTTTAACCGCAAAAAGGCGCAAAAAGGCAGCTTGCGTTACGCACAGAGGCACATGCGGTTGAATGTGTCCGGTCCAGAAGTGATCATCACAGTATGCCCTTCAAAGATCAGAACTCTTGATGTCTAAACTTTTGAGAGAGTCGCGCTAATGTGTCTCATACTGTAATCCATTAACATACATTTGGCGAATAAATCAATGAAAAACAATGTAACGTTTTTATGTAGAGCGACTGTTGTGCTTTTTGGGATTGACTCTCGGTCCTGTGTGCGCGCGCGTTTAAGTGCCCTCAATAGTGCACATACGAGAGAGACGCATTTAAAAAAAAAAACAAGTGAACATAAAATCTCTCTGTTATTGACAGGGCACATATAAACAAAATATCTCCACAGCATTCTTTTTCTAATAAATTTTGTTTATGTCTTAAGTGTATGTATAGATTGCAGTCAGAAACCAAGCTGTGCTTAAAGATTAACCTACTTAAGGATAATTTCAGTCCTTACAATTAATGTACAACTTATTTCTTTTTTATAAATGTTTGCAATTTCTTTATTTGTTATAAGATTTTTCCCACCCGCTTTTTGCTGATACAAAAAAAATCTTATCTGTGCATCAAAAACTGTAATGTGATCCGAACTGTGAGATTTGTGATCCACACACCCGTAGTAAAGTTAGTACACAGTGATAGCCATAAATGCAATTGTACTAATAATTGGCATAATAATTTCTTTCGGAGTTTCGGTTTTCGGGCTTGGTTATCTATTTTACGGTTTTCGGTTTCGGCCAAGATTTTCATTTCGGTGCATCCCTACAAATGGCCACAACATATATTATCAGATTTCCATGTGTTACACATCGTTGGAAATTTAGAGACTACACTTTCAGAATCTGTAACTAACTCAAAATGCCCCAGATCCGACTTGTTTCCCTACTTTCAGTGATCGGTCACATATGTCTAAATAATATGATGTATAAATGAATGTTTAAATAGTTTATTAATAATTTTCTTACACTTCCTAACTGATCTTATGAGCCACTGACAACTCCTTAATAACTGGTTTATAAATATCGTAATAATTATTTTAGAAATGATGAATTAATCATTAATAAAGTATGAAAGACAATTATTAAACACACACATACATACATATATATATGCTTATAAATCAAGAATAAAGCATTTGTAAACTACTTAATAATGTCTATTAATGTTTAATAAATGATGAATTTACTATTTAGTAATGCTTAACTGATGTTTTAATAATTCTTCATAGGGTACAGTTATTATAAAGTGTTACCAAAGGCAGTCAGGAGAATTTTTTCACTTTAATCTATGCAATATCATAGAGTATGCGCAGCAGCGCAGCATGAAGAAGATCACACATATCATCAGTACAGCCTACATGAAACACGACTGCCATCTACAGGTTTGGTATTTCCTATGCCAAAGAGTTATTCCCATAGACATCATATATGTAGACGCCCTATCGACCGCTACTGCCTACTGGCGCGGTGAGATATGGGGCCGCCATCTTAGATCGGTCACCCGCTCCACTCAGTGTAATCTGTATGACTGGTGGAATGAGCTATCAGCGCATTTAATTAATCATATCTCAGTGAATACCGAACTGATTTTCACGCGGGTTTTTTTGCTGCAAAGGTCATTCATGGAGCTATGATACAGGACACATGGTTCGGCGTATTTTAACCCCTTATGTGCCGCAAATCCCGTTTGAGTGGAGGGTGACAATGTGATGTACATCTTTAAATGAATATTTCTCTGGGATTCTTTGGGCTAGAAACCTAATCTTGGTCTTGTTTTAAAGAAGACAATTTAGGGTTTTTCACAAATGAGTTAGAAAGTACAAACTATTAAATATAAATATTTTTATAGCAGTTTACCTTTATTTTAATATATAAAATAATGCAGTAACATATTAATTTATAAATAAAATTACATAAAAGTTAATGTTTCACACAATAAATAATGTTAACATTAAGCAATATGTCTCCAGTAGTTGTGATCCAAATTTCAAGTTAAAATCACAAAAAATTATGTTTGTGTCACAATTTTAATGGTTTTACCAACAACTGCCACTAGATTTTGCCACATACTCTTGTATTCTTGTATACTCACAAACTAATAAATTACTGTCACCGCATTATTATTCATGCAAAAAGGTTTTGAAATATTAAAACTAAATTCTGAAAGCTTTCAGATGATATATAGCAGGGTTCCCCAAATCTTACCCTGGAGGGCCGGAGCACTACAGAGTTTAGGTCCAACCCTAATCAAACTTACCCACCTGTGATTTTCTAGTGATCATGAAGACCTTAATTAGCTTGCTCAGGTGTGTTTGGTCAGGGTTGGAGCTAAACTATGCAATGCTCCGGCCCTCCAGGGTAAGATTTGGGGAACCCTGATATATAGCTTGTCATGATTTTTTAGGTTTAGAGTAGGGTTTTTTAGTGTTATATGCAAAAAGAAATTTGGCCTACCTGTGGGCCCGTAACATTTTGGAAACTGACTCTCACTATGTTCAATTCAATTCAATTCAATTTTATTTATATAGCGCTTTTCACAAAAGTCAATTGTTTCAAAGCAGCTTTACATAAATAGAAGCAGTGAAAAGCACAGAAAAACGACAGATAGCACAACAAAATACATGATAGCATGAGCAGTTAAATTTGCTGCGGCTATGACTCAATATTATAAGTGCACGTATTACTAAAGCAACGTATAGAAGAGGAAGCTAGGTAAAGCCCAAAAAGGCTGCATCCCCGGGGTGAAAAACCCCCTAGGAGAAAAAACCCCCCGGGCTTTTATCCGAGGAAAAATAAGTCCTAGGAGGGAAAAACCCTTGGGAGAACGGAAATGGAGATTTAGCGGAGATTAAGCGGTTCTGCCGGTGATCGTTGGTCAGGCATCAGCTGGGCATAACGTTGAAGGACGGCCAGTAGATCAGAGGTGTGCCGACTTTCACATCTACCGGGACTGGGTCTGTATGTCATAATTTTCCCCAAATTGTAATAAAATATGAAAATTATACTCTTTGAGCTTTCCAACAATATATAGTTTGTCAAGATTTAGGTTTAGAATATTAGTGTTACAAACACTAATGTGGACAGCGCCACTTAATGTTCATAGTAGGAATGAATGAATATTCAATAAACAGTAATAAAATATTCTGATATAAGATATAAAGTGAGCAGACGTCAAAATATGTGATGTAGGATATAAGATATTTTATAAATCACACACTATAAATATGACAAAGATGCAGAAACAGTTAGTTGCAGTACAATAAGACTTTTTAATAAGGTGAAGAAACAATTTAAAATGATTTGTAACCCCCCCTCACACACACACACACACACACGCACACAAACACACGCACATACACACCCACCCCTGAAAGAGGACTGTTTTCCAGAGCTTCTTTCCCGTGCTCCCTTTCTGTAGTTCAAGAGAGGTGAGTTTGGCAACATGGTGGAGCCTTATCTTTAAAAACACAGACACAACCAATGACAACGAGTCAGACTGATAGTTGTCGATTCCAAACCGAGTCTCCTCAATGTCCTCCCTACGAAGGAAAACATCCTCTGTTCCAGATCCTCCCGCACAACGTGCATGTCTGTTGACATCTTAGCTTTTTAAAGCTCGGCGGATCACGCAGCTCACAGCACCTTATAATAATAATACACATGTATATAGCGCCTTACACAATACTCACAACAGAGAAACTCTTGTAATTATTACTTTACTTTACCCCACCTCTCCTTGCAGGGTGAACAACGGCTGGTGCAGTAAACATAGCCTAGCGAACGTTAGCTGGCTGCGATTTCAGTACAGTAAAATAAATAATCTTTGCTCTTTCTCAATTTTCTGGTAATATTCTATTCACAAAATACAACCAGTAGTACCGCAATGTTAAAAAGTACTTGTGAAAATAATCCTCCGGGCTCTATTTGCGATGGTCTGCCGATTAGAACAGGAAAATGCTCCACGGTGCTCTGGCATCTTATCTGCTGCCATGCAACGAAACTAGGAGTACGACCGGTTTAAGATGGCGGCCGTATTTCTCAGTCCCCAGCAGCCAATAGGGCATCTAGTCTTCTATATGATATCTATGGTTATTCCCCATTCTGCAGAATTCAGGAAAATACTGGAAGTGTTAGCATGGTTCTTCTCCCTGTGACATGCATTTTTGAGGCATAGAAAAGGCAAAGAGATAAGACCAAATTAATACCAAATAATTATTTGAGGATTTGAGCGAAGTGTTTGCAAAACACGCATAACAAGCATTCACTGCACCACCTAGTGGTCTTGAGATATAAACCATTTCTATTTTAGCTTTTTTATTTTATTTTAGTGTTATTCTTTGTTTTAACTGGCTTTCCCAAACTCAACATTTTCATTCATTTGTGCCCTTGTTGAGTTTGACCCCATAATCGCTTGTTACTGCTAATTCTTCTGTTTTGAGAGGTGACTAGGTTTTTTACACAGAGCCTTGGTGTGTAACTCCTAATTGAATTTTGTTTTCTTGTTTCTCTTATAGTCTTCTTTCTTTGTTTGTTTTCTTGTTTTATAGAGGATCCTGCTGGATGGGCGGGACTGATGGCTGCCTGCCACACAGAAAATACTGTCTCCCTACTCAGAGGCTCCACACCTCACAGAGAGGGTCTTGAGAGGGCACTTATGACTCTGGTGTCTGAGAAAGGTCACTTGCGTTTTGTTTTTTCATAATGTCTTTCTTAAAACTTAAAACTTTCTTAACAAAATTCACAGCATAAAGCTCCTTAAGTATTTTAAATGCATCACCACTGATGTTCTATTCAAATTTCACTAGGGGGGCCAAGGAGGGGCCAGTGTTTAACTCTTTCACCGCCAGCGTTTTAAAAAAAAGTTGCCAGCCAGCGCCAGCGTTTTTCATGATTTTCACCAAAGTTTAATGCCTTCCAGAAAATGTTCTTCTTTAAATATATAAACATACGATATACCAAATGAAAGAACAGACCCTCTGCTTTCAAACAAAAAAAACCGTTTCATCCTACCTTTAGTGGTTCTTTTGCAATCAGCTTTTGAATATGGGTAGGTTTTTGCAAAAACACCATATTTTGAGCAAAAAGCAGAGATAATTCAATTTTTATGACGGACTTTTCATATAGATCTCATCCAGAGCGATCTTTAAAACAGACACGGACATGCAGCAGCTTGCCATAGGGCAATACTTCCGGTTTTAAAAAGTTGCGGAAGGGCGCCACCTGGTGGATAATAGCGGTATTGCGGAAAGACGGAAAATCTCGTCATTGGCGGGGAAGCGTTTTCTCTTAATTGACGAGATATCTCGTCAATGGCGGGGAAAGAGTTAACCAGAGGGGCACATTAAAAAAAGGGCAACAAATGATATTTAAAGATTATAGGGGTGGTTACAGGGAATAGTTTAAGCCAGGACTAGGCCTTAGTTTAATTAGGAAATATAACTAGTTTTAACAAACATGCCTTACTAAAAACATAATTTGTGTGCATTTTGAGGCAAAACAAAGGGCACTGATGTATTTTAAGATATGTCAGTGCAAGTTGTTTTCAGTTTGGACAGCTCTTACATTTATTTTTAGTCTAGGACTAGTCTAATCCCTGTCCGCGAAACCGCCCCTTAAACTTTATTTTACTTTACAAGCATATAAACATTTATTTTATACAAGAGTGAGTGCAGGTGCAAAAGAGGAGCTGAGCTTTCATCAGTCTCAATCGCAAAATCCTTCAAGTGCCCTGAAATGTTAGTTACCTAAAAATTCCATGCAACACAAAAACCAGTGAGCATCAATGGTCCCTATGTTCCCTTACCGGTAATTACCTGACCTTTTCTGAAGCCCTCCAACCGAAAATAAACTTCATGAAATGTGACAGAACTTTTATAAAGACAACTGTTTGTTTTAAATATAAACACAGATCGCTAGACAGTTAGGGACCACAATACTTTTATTTTTAATTTAATTTATTGATAATTGTAAACATTTTAAATGTAACATTTAATTATATTCCTCCAATTTGATGCGCTTTTCACAATGTACTGTTTAAAAAGGCAACGAGATGTTGGTTTTGCCGGTTGTTGATGAGTAATAGCTGTGAATGATCACAACACGCTTAAGCAGCCATGTCACAAGAAAATAAGTGAACAGTGTCCCAGTGTGAAGTGAGCTAGAGTTTTGTCCAGTGCCCAAACCTGCATACACATTCACAACCCCCCCCCCCCCCAAGAAGCTACCATGATTGGGTGCGCCGCTCTAATTTGCTCGTATAGAACATGGCATCGCATTAGTTTGGCTTTTGGCGCTGGCGTGTAAAATAAAGCACGGGGGGGCACAGGGATGGCCAGGAACATGTCTACAGAGGCACAGGCCTCCCTTGGCCTCTGTGTAGAACCACCACTAAAAGACATGAATCATTTTACCAGACCTTGCCATTGCATACAGTACAGTAGGTACTCAACCAGAATTACTTTGACTGCGGCAGTTCCACTAGAGTAAAATAAACCATTAACATGTGAAACTTGTTTGCAAAATTACTGCCAGGTTGCGCAAGGAGACAGTTTGTGCAATTAAGTCTGAACAGCTGATGATACATGAACATTTTAAGTCTTGAATTAAAACCTATTAACCCTCTGGGCTTCGACCATTTTGGGACACTGGCAGAGGTTCTGACATGCTCTTACATTTGGTCTTTTTTCAGTTGCTTTAAACATATTGGGTCTCATTCATGAAACACGAGCAGAACGAATTTTTGTGTAAATCGTTCGTTAAGTCCTTTTGGCGTAAATTTTTGGATTTATGAAAATGTTCGTATTTTCAAAATGTTAGTTGGTACGAAAGAAATCTAAACCTGCTCCCAGCCACGCGTAAATTGTGTGTTCAACATCCGAGCGCTTTGTTCATCAATAAGGTTGTATTTTAATTCACCTTAATCATGTACATATTACACAGCATTTTGAAAAAATATTATATACAGTTCTTTTCACTTTTATGATGAGCTCTAGTAATAGCATATGCAAACAGAACACTTTAATCAAATAAGTAATTGCTTTCAATAGGGCTGGGCAAACTAATAGCCCCTTAATTTTTGCGGAAATTGTTTCCTATAAAATGGCCAAAATCAGGCATAACACATTTACGATGGCTTATATATAGATTTGGCAGATAGAGCACTGCGCAAAATGCATATTTTCAGAGACTGCGCAGGCTTACTTGCCGAGAATGAAGACTGGTTAATTAATCGCTTCAGGCTACCCAGACCAGTTCTTTTCTAAAAAGTTAAATCTGCCTTAATGTAAACTGCTTGTGTATTTCCTCTAAAATTATATTTTTTATTTTATATATTTATCTCAGCTTGCCATAAAAATTGTGAACTGTAGCCTTACCATCTGATTATGTTGAAGTGCCTTCCTGCAAAGGGGTTTCATCACTGTCACCATTGGGAATTTTACCCGACAGAGAGGTTTCACCAATTATGCTAATGATGCGCTCATCTCATATAGATATGCTCGACAGAGGTGGGTAGTAACGAATTACATTTACTTTGTTACATTTACTTGAGTACATTTTTTGGGTAACTAGTACTTTTAGAGTAAATTTAAGGATGGGTACTTTTTACTCTTAGTCAGTACATTTCTAGTGAAAAAACTGTACTTTTACTTCGCTACATTCGGTGGCGTTACTGCGCTACTGTCAAATGGTAATAATTAACTAATATATATATTTTTTAAAGTTTATTGGGCGTGTTTGAATGATTCGCGAGACAGGCTGCATCACGCTTTAGAGCGCGACCGCGCAGTCTCCCTTTAGCGCGCATGAACGCACGTAGGTGATAGGAGAAGCAGATGAGGGCGCGTGTGGGTTGTGTGAGATATCGGAGGCAGATCATGCGTGGCTTCAAGTTCGGTCTATGTTTTCACTCCAAGAGGTTAAAAAGAATAGTTTCATAATGCGATGCATGCTTTGTTCAATAAATGAGCTGACATCTCAGCGTACAGGAACAGGGTTGCCAACTCTCACGCATCTCGTGTGAGACTCGCGCATTCAGTCTCAATCTCACGCTCTCACGCTCAAAAAAGAAATCTCACACTAAAATAGACATTCTTCTCTGCTGTATTTTTTTCACTCATGTGCATGACCGTACCCACAATTGAGGTCTTTGTCTTATTTAACCATACGCTCAGCGCTCGTTTAGCTTCTTGCGCCGCCACGTAGACCGATCTGCATGTGACGTCTTAGCACCGCGAGACCGACTCAACAGTAAATTACTCAGTATGCTTTTAAATCGATCTTGCGGTCGTGTGATGTCACAAGCCAACAGGTCTGCGCTGCGCCCCATTAAGTAAGAAAAAGTCAAATTGAATCCCAGATGACAAGTCAAATCATCGACAGAGGTGCAACTCAAAGGAGGACAGCTGCGCGATTCCTCAGAAAGTGGAAGTGCAAGAAAGATGTACCACCCTGCAATGAATTAAGACGCAGCTTTATCAGAGTCATCAGGAGCTGATCCCAAGTGTTTATCTGGAAGCTGTTGGTGTATGTACTGGTAAAGTGCTTGGCGACTGTGTAATGCATGCAAAATCAACCCTGTGTAAAGCTGACAAAGATGGTTGTTTCTCAGCAGAGATATGTACATTTGTGCCAGCTCAACACATGAAGCAGAAGCATTGAAGCAGTTTCTCAGACAGGGTTTACAGGAGGCCTTTATTATATTAGGACATTTTAGTTTTTACAAACAAACCACATCTTGTTACAAAACAATGGCACTCATATATGTTGAGGTATGTCAGTACAAGGTGTTTTTAAATTATTGTAGCTCAAATAAGCATTTTAGTCTGGGACCAGCATAAGCCATGTCCGGGAAACCGCAAGGTTGTTTTCCCATATCAGATGTAGGTTTGTTCAGGTTGCGTTGTGATTTTAAAGTCTAGTTGTGGTCAGAGACGGATGGATCTTCCCATTGTGTTTCTGCATCACAGTTTAGGAACATGTTAATTGTATCATCCTCACAGTGGTCCATTGCATCACTAAACATCGATGCATCTGTGAAAATAATATAACCATAAACATTTTTATGTTAGTATTTAAATGAAACTTCCATCATGAGAATTAATATATAAATGACATCCATACTTAAACAGAACAGTGTGTGAGAGAGAGATGCATTAAAAAGAGACAGTAAAATACACACAACTCTAACTTCAGTGTTAAATAATATGTCGTTTAATAGGTCATTATCAATATCTGAATGAGAAATGAACTGACCTTCTAGCATCTGAAATCTCGGTAACTTGTATGAATCACTTGAGCTACTGTAAGAATGTAATGTACTATAATATATTGTTGTCTTATCTTAAATAAAAAAAATATAGGTGGGCAATGAAAATCATTCAAAATAATTGCATTTTATAAACTAACGTTACTGATCTTAAGTTTATTCGTAGAACGGACATCACAAATCTAACGTTTTCGCTAAGATAGCTTACCTGAAACTGACCACCTTTTCAACACCCGGCGTGGTTTAAAGTTACTGGAACATCGTAGTCGAACCATTACTTGGGATTAGGGTGTTCCTCAGTCGGCTTCCCGTCCGTTAAAATTGGTAAGAATCAAACATAAAGGCACTTGAGTGAGCTTTTTAAGTTTTACGCGTCGCCTTCAGCCACTGCCTCAGCTACTCATCATATGCAGCCGGAAGTACATTGACAAAATGAGCACAATGGCGCCGCCCTTGTTGTCGTGAAAAATAAGGTGAATAAGCACCATGCATTGTTTTATTCACCATGTTTTATGCGAACAAAAAACAAAACCATGTATTAACCTCATGTGTGTATTAACCTCAGTTTACTAACACAACCTATTGAATTCAGATCATGAGTTGACGATAAAGTAGAATAAATGCAATGCCATGTATAGTCCTCACTCATGCATTAACCTCATAGATTATGACCTTAGTTAATCAACCATACTTTTTTCAGGGGAGCTTGATGAACTTGCAGCTCTCTTTCAGGAATGCCCTGATCATAACAATTACATAATAAATCAAATAGTCAAAGTAACATTTAACAAAAAGAAACTTTTCAAAACAAAAAGAAACTTGCCAGAAACAAAAAGAAACGTATCAAAACAAAAACATCAAAAATTTGGAAATGAATGTGGTCGGTGTAGGTTTAGATGTAAAGAAGCTTGTGGTGTCCACCGGCCAAAATTTCCAGTAGGCCGCTGCATGCGCATGTTTGGGGAGAAATCTCACTCCAGACAAATCACCAAAGTGGGCAACCCTGCAGGAATTCAAGATCCAACCTGAAGTGGTAGTCACAGTAATGTCTATTTGAACACTATTAATGGTCATTTCACACACTGTCCGAGTTTAAACCATACCAACAGCACGTTCACATCTGCACATTTCCATATCATTTCCCCACAACTAAACAAACTGAACAGCATAATGTAAGGACGTCTTGCATTTATACACAAATCCGGACACCTCACTAATGTGTAGAAAATACATTCAAATAAAAACGGGATTGTATTTTATTTAAATCCTTCCTAAAGAATGAATGAATAAAAATAAAAGAATAAAGTTTGATTTTAAAGAAACATGTATTATATATTAAAACAAATGTAGAGTTGATTTGCACAAACAGATAAGTTCCAAATAAAATTCTAAAATGATCATTTTTATTAACCCTCTGGGGTCTAAGGGGTTTTTAGGGCCCTGGGTAAGTTTTGACATGCACTGACATTTGTGCTTTTTTCAGTTGCTTAAAAACATATTAATGGCAAAAGTCTCATAACACTGTATTCAGCACAAACTGGGCTACAATATTATATGATCAACATGTATGTACATGTTTGTATTTTTAAGAGAAAAATGTTTATGCGTAGTTTTTGAAAAAGCTAATTTTTTAAGTCACTGATATAAGTCCACAAAACTCATTCTAAACATGTTTTCCCAAGACTTTTAAAAACAGGATTTAGTAGTCTAGAGTTTTTTCTTCAGAATGATGTGAAAATCATTTGACCTACTCATTCACATAAAACAATATATTTATTTACAATTTCTAAGACACTTTTGCTTGGGAAAGGCCGTATGCGTGGAGGGGGGAAAGCTCCTGAATAATCAGTGATTGACAGCTGGAGAACAAAAGAGTTGCATAATAGGGCTGTCAAATTTTAATTCGAATTTCGAATATTCGTCGAATGTAAAAAAAATATGCATATTTGAGCGTAAAACTTTGCATTCGAATTTTACCTGTGTCAGGAAGCTCACGCAACGTGATGATGACGTAACTGACGCGGATTGTTATACAGAACGTTAGCGGCTCAGCCAACTATGCGGAGCAAGCCAGCGTTATTCATTTAAAAAAAATAGCAAGAAAAGAAAGTGGGGATTACGAGTTGGACAGAATACATATTAAAAGGGCTATGTGATGCTTCTCTGGTTTTTGGAGCATCAACTGGAATTCATCCGCAAAGTGAAACTAGCTGAGATGGCAGAATTAGTGTCGTCTGCTTCTAAATGCAGTTTTAAAGTTTAAAATAACTGATCAACACGAAAGTGCCATAATACAGCTGCTTGTTTAGCAACATTAAAACCATATGTGCATCTACAGAGTCCACACCGCATATGAGAGAGTTGCAATGTAACGCCGCAGTGGCTTTATTTTTATAACTGACTGGAAACTTGACTTTCACCTGGACATTTGATATGCACGTTTTTCATCAACATTATCTGCGTGAAATATAAACATGATGATCATCTGCCAACTCGACTGTTTCAGCACATCCTCTATTAATTACGGAGATTCTGCTTTATTAAAGGCTTCGCTCTGCGTGTAAGTTAAACATTTCTGTTCTGTACTTTATTACTCGCATATATTTCTACATATTTTCAACCAAGGAACACACAAAATATAATATAAGTTGTTGTTTGTAGCGTTTAAGCTTGACAAAATTTAAATGACTAATGATCTTTCCCACTTATTTTGGCTTAAATAAAGATTCATTCGTTTTCATACTTTAGCCTTTTAGAAACACGTAAATTTATCTACTTATATATTATATAAAATGCCCTATATTAATATGCGTTGTCTATGTATGGCATTCGTTTTGTACATTTACAGGTGCACAAATATACTGGTTAATTTTGATTTCATTAAGACACCGTTGTGTTCTGTATTGACTGAGGCTCTGTACATTTTTTTGTAAATTTAATTAATGTATGGTACATAAAATAATTTGTAAATGTATACATGGATAGTTTCTTGACTATGTTTGTGTTAATAGCCTACGCTGGCTGTTGAGGCATTTTGGACTTCCAGATATCTATGTGTTCCTTTGCATATGAATTTAAGAAATGATGTTTAATTTATTAGTGTTTATAACATTCGTTTTAACAAAAAATATGCTGTGCATGATTTGTTTATATTTTTGGGGCTTTGTGCTGCGCCCTCTTCTGGGCTTTTAGGAGTATTTTCTCCAAGATAAAGTTGGTCTTTATAATTCGAATATAATTCGAATTTTATTATTTTTCAAGGACGAATTTTGAATGTACTTGTTCAGCCATTTTGACAGCCCTATTGCACAATGAGCCACATAATGAGCCTTGTAGAAATGTTCAACAATGTAACTTTCTCTGTAGTAAAACCATGATAAGGTTTACTTGGGAATTTATTAGTGCTGTGTTCAAAATATTGATACAACGATACATCGTCATGGACGCCTGACGATGCGCGCATCGATACAGCACCTTCCGTATCGATTCGAATGTACTTTTGAAAGTAACGTGACGAATTGCTGTTGATCCGTGATCCATATGTTTAAGGTGGCGGGGTATACTTTCACTTTGCGTGTCTGTCTCGCTGGCACACGTGTCTGCATAGTGAGCCACGTACTCACGCTCTCTCTCTCTCGCGCGCTTTAAATTCTTTGAGTTCAGTATGAAAGCGCAGATATCTTAGCATATACTACTGCAAAGGGCTTTATTAGCCATGCTCTTATAAAACAGTACTAACGTATTTGAGAAGAAACACGACAAAGATTTGCATGTGAAAAGTGTACGTCTAGAGAGAGATACAGAGCTACTTCAAACTATAACTGTCACATTAATAATCTGATTTCTATTAAATAGTATTAAGTCTGACTGCATATTTATAGATATATTCATAGATGTAGAATAAAGAGAGACAAGAGTAAGGCACCATCTTTGTAAAACTGCTTTTAAAAAAACATAAGTTAAGTACTAACTCTTGGATTTTAAATATTTCTAATAGCTAATAAATGAATGGCAAAAACACAACTGTTACAACACTGCTTATTCAATGTACAATAAACAAATAATAATAAAAAATAATAATAATAATTAGGGATGCACCGATCCACATTTTTTCACTTCCGATCCGATCCTGATACCTGAATTTGGATATCGTCCGATACCGATACTATTCCGATATCAGCGCTGTATTTGCTGCATTTAATATTATCCTTTTTGTTGATTTTATATGATACTGAAATAAACTCCTCTCAACAGGCAAGTATGATATGTATGTGTATGTATGCATGCATGTATGTCCCAAAAGGCAACTTGACATAAATTTAAGGTCAGAAAAGGAAGTCAGAAAAACAGGGAATCCTGTTAACAGGAAAAATCCCATTCTGAAAACAAATATGCAACTGTAAGGGTTTCAAATTGGTTGTCAATATTTATTACATTTCATAAATTACAAATACTTTCATCTTGAACATTTAGGAATGAAAAGTGCAAGTGTAAACATCTTACACTATCAATAAAACGATGTGCATCTGAACAGTAAAAATCAAGTACACACATCAACAAATTTGATGTCAAAAATATCTGAAGAAAAGTGCAATAACTGTAAACATCTTACACACACACACACACACACACACACACACACACACACACACACACACACACACACACACACACACACAATAAAACAGTGTGCATCTGAACAGCACTGAAGATGACCTGGATTAAGCTTAACTCTTATATCATCAACAAATCACGGTTTTAAAATGTCAAATATCTGAAGAAAAGTGCAATAACTGTAAACATCTCACTCACTCACACACACACACACACACACACACACACACACACACACACACACACACACACACACACACACACACAATAAAACAGTGTGCATCTGAACAGCCCTGAAGATGACCTGGATTAAGCTTAACTATTATATCATCAACAAATCACGGTTTTAAAATGTCAAATATCTGAAGAAAAGTGCAATAACTGTAAACATCTCTCACACACACACAATAAAACAGTGTGCATCTGAACAGCACTGAAGATGACCTGGATTAAGCTTAACGCCAGAGTCTAACTATTCTTAAAAAGAAAACAATAAAAAGTAAATGACTCAAAAAGTTAACACTGAGGAAGTGATGTAGTATTCAGGAAATCTCACTTAAACATTGCCAGGTTCTTCTTGAGGAATATGAGCATTTCTGCTCTCTCTGCTGTCAGACGATTCCTCTTTTCATCCACAATATTGGATGCCGTGCTAAACAGTCTTTCGCTTTCCACACTGGTTGAAGGGGCACTCAGGAACTTTACCGCAACAGCAGCAAGGAGAGGAAAGCGAGCATGGTTGTTTGCCCAGTACTGGAAGGGACTGTCTTTCTCGCCCATCGTTGGTTCTTTCAAATACATTTGCATTTGGATAACGGCTGCCTGGGTACCTCCAGCAGGTTCATCATGCTCCTTCAGAATTCTGTCATACAGACTGCTGAAGCTGCTCTTACTTGTGCTTGGAGGAGAACCAATACTTGGACCAGCTTCCATGCGAGCGACCTTTTCTGCTGGCTCTGCCTCCATTGCCCCTGCTTTATCAGCTGATGCCCTGAGCAGTGCTTGCTCCATCTCCTCACGCTCTTGTGTCAGGAGAGCCTTCGCACACCTGGCAGTTTCTTCTTCCATAAAGAATCTGAATGACACAAATTAAATGGGTTGAGTACAACTTATTTGTTGCTGCTGCAAGAACCCAGTATGCATGCACGTACACAGCCACACGCAGACAGACACACACACACACACACACACACACACACACACACACACACACACGCAAACAGACACACACACACACACACACACACACACACACACACACACACACACACACACACACACACACACACACACACACCTCCCCCTTATCCAATTCATTGTATGCCACATTAACAACCAATCAACATGTAGTTTTGGTTTAGCAGGATTTAACTTTTTCAGTTTTAAAACTTAGACAACATTAATAAATAGGCATTAATAAAAAGATAACTCACCTATCCTTGTATCGAGCGTCCACTAAAGTGGCAACAGCGTAGAGGGGTTCACTTTCGATGCCGCTAAATCGCCTGCTGACAGCTTGGAGGAGCGTGCTTTTTATTGTTTTGATGCCGCTGTCAGTACTGTTCTCCTCGGCGAGCAGGCGTGTTAAAACAGTCACGGCTGGGATTACGTCGGCTGCAGTGGAGGTCGCTGAGCTGATTTTCCTGGTTAACTCCTCAAAGGGCTCCAGCACCGTTACTGTTTTTTCCAGCAAACTCCACTCGTTGGTTGACAGTGTTGCCGGCAAGTTGTGGTCGGCAGCATATGCACAGAGAGGTCTCTTCTCTTTCAGAAGGCTCTTGATCATATAAAAGGAGCTGTTCCATCTAGTTTGAACATCTTGAACAAGACGAGTTGGGGGGTGTGTGGTTCCCGCACCTTGCATTTCATGCTGCAGGTCTTCCAAGCGAGACTGTGCGAGTTGCGAATGCTTGAAATGTCCTACGATCTTCCTGCTGTTTGCTAATGCATCACTAACGCTGCGTTGTGACATTAGTCCCTCGTGCACAACGAGCTGAAGCGAGTGAGCAAAACACCCCAAACTAGGAACTGCCAAGTCTACCATCGCAGCCTTCATATTACTAGCATTATCTCGTAGAATGGCATGCACTTTTTTAAAAGGGATCTTCCAGTGATTTAACATCTCTGTAATGGCGGCTGCGATTGTAGCTCAGTTGTGTGAACCCCTGCACTTTTTTACCTGAAGCACCGCACTACAGAGGCCATGTGTATCTGAGTCAACCCAGTGCACTGTGAGGCTTATTAGCGACATTGGGCAGACATCTGAAGTCCAAATATCCGAAGTAAAGCTCAGGGCTGGAACTCCTTTTAACTTTTCAGCTAACTTGGTTGACACTCGGCTGTATAGTTCAGGTAGCGCAGTGTCTGATAAATATCTCCTGGATGGTAAATTATACCATGGCTGCAAGTGTTCTATCAGGCTACAGAATCCAGCGTTTTCCACCACTGATAATGGCTGGTCATCGAGTACGATGAATTTGAGCAACTTCTCGGTAATCCCTTTAGCCTTTACACTGTCTGCCGGGAGTTTACCTTGCTTCTGAAATGACTCCAGAAGTGATTCTTGACGGCTCCCGTTGTCTTTCTGCCCACTGGCTAAAAAATCCTCGTGCTCTTTAACATGGTGTTTTTTTAAATGTTTGATTGCGTTTGTTGTGTTGTACGACGCGAGGGAGCTTCCGCCTCTCTGAATAACGGCTTTGCAAACATTGCATTTTGCCGTCTTGCTTTGCGGTGTTTCCAAGGAAAAGAATTTCCACACAGCGGACATGTTGTCTAGCCTCAGTAAGCGCTATCCAGCTGGCTGCAAAGTGCGGAATGGATTTCCTGCGTGGGGGCGTGTCTCATTACTGTGTCTCGTTGAGCCGCGCCTCCGTTCAGGAAATCCATTCCACAGTTTGCAGCCTGCCAGCGGGAATCACTTTCGGAGTCATTTCAGCAGAAAACGTTAAAGCGCAGACAGCTCGGATATCGGATATTTAAGCATGTTGGATCGGAAAATCCGATACGTGAATTACGCAGATATTGGTCCCGATACCGATACTGGATCGGATCGGCCCCATCCCTAATAATAATGTTTCTAAATTCTGAACAAAAATGTAATTCAAAATAGTGTTGTATCGTGATGCGCATAGTATCGGGACCCTTGTATCGGGATACGTATCGTATCGGGGAATTGTTGGCGATACACAGCCCTAGAATTTATAACAAAAAATTTCAATAGAATGTATTGAAACACACACACACACACACACACACAAAATACATATATATTTTCTATTAATTTCAAAGTATACCTTTGAAAACCATGGTAAAGGGTACTGTTTGGCCATCGTAATGAACACAGGGTTACTGTTTGGTTGGCCAGCGAGAGGTTTACTTTTGTGCAGACTTGTCTGGACTCTTGTTTGTGTTTTTGTAATCATTATAGTAAAAAACACAACATGGGACACGCGTGATAAACTTATCAATGTTTGTTTACAGCCGCCGCCATTACCTCACGTGTTGATCATGAAAGCAGTGAATGTGTGCACACGCGAGTGATTCTGTGTATAATAAACTTGCTGTGCGGAGACATGCGCTTAGACGCAACTAAAGAATTGCACTGCTTGCAATCGCGTATTTTATAAGAATACCAAAAAGCGCGTAGAGTTTCCTGACTCGTGGATTTTTGTGTGTGTCTTCCCATCGCGTGATGTGTTTGACGGAAGAACAAAGAAAACACTCGCGTCTGGAGATACTGACACACATACGCAAGTAAATAAGGATCTAGATGTCATGTTTGATGCACTCGGATGAAACAACTCAGCATAAGGAATAGAGAGATGCGTATCCATTGACTGCAGGAGGCACAGGCATGAGTCATGCATATGGATGTTTCTGCTCGTTCACTTCAATGGCGCGGGGTTGTGGCGATCTCATCTCATTACAGATAATGAGGTAACAGGAGAAAAACGGTACCTCTCATCCTTCTCATACAGTTCACACTGAATGACAATATCTGTTTTCGTTCTCACTAGTGTTGTTTTTGGCGGCCTGTTTTAATTTTAGTCTAGTCTTTGTGTCAAGCTGACATTTTAGTTTTTATTAGTTTTAGTCAGTTCATACTCTTTTTAGTCTAGTCAAGTTTTAGTCGACTAAAAGTCTGGGCATTTTAGTCTTATTTTAGTCAGAATTATCCTTGACTATTTTTGTCTAGTTTTAGTCAACGAAAACTGGTGACATTTTTAGTCTAGTTTTAGTCAATGAACATTGTATTTTAGTCTCTTTTTAGTAGTGCAATTCTATTTAACCCAGTCAATATAGTATAAGTACCTAGCAGTAGTATAGACAAAACCAAAATTTTCTTTTAGCCAAACCCATTAAAAAAAGTTATCTTGTTATATTATACCTTATAGATATAAGAATACATCCATTTCAGACATGGAAGATGCTCTGATTGGAATTTACTTGATTTGAAGATATATATTTTACTTCATTTTATTTAACCTCTGAGTGAGTGACTTGACTGTAGGTAAAGAGTCTACATTAAAGTCTACATAATCAAAACAGAGTAGTCTAAGCAGAAACACACACACATGGCCACTGCTAGTCAGATGGGTGCCATAAGCTGACTTTTACGGTGGTGCCACCTTTAGTTAAAAAACAACAACAAAATCAAAACTATAGTAGGCTATGTGTGAGAATAGCACTTTATTAAAATGCTATAGCACTTTATTAAAATGCTATTGTTATCATTTATAATTGTATTTTGACAGCAACACAAACTACAATTATACAAATATGCAATATAGTATATCTGTATTTGTGTAGCTAATGGCACTAAAATGTGACAAAGCTTATTTTACGTGTCAGTATAAATCCAAGCAATTTTGGAGAATTACTAAATATCTTTCTTGTAAGTAAATTAAAAGCCAGCTTTAAGAAACATCAGATGTCTATTAACAAAAGCAAAAGTTTGTATGTATGGTTATGTTCTTAATAATACAGCTGTTTGATTGATTTAACACTCAAACATTCAGTTAAGCAAGTTTAGTTAATTCAAATAATAAATAAGGACACAGACCCTTGTTGTTAGCATATAAGTTATAAAACAACGTCTTTAGCATATATTTACCATGCTTCAAAACACAACGCAGCACATGTCATTTAAACGATTGAAGATGCAAACTGGTTCATTGTTATATTATTTAAATCACACAGATGAATTCGCGGTGCCAGCAGTCAACGTTATACATATTAACAGGCTTGTGAACTCACCTGAAAACGATGCATGGGTTTCATTTTGGACTTTTCGTTTCCATTTGAAGACTTGATGCGGCGGTGTATTCGTGGGCGCAGCTGGCCATCAAACGTGACGTGTCGCGTGTTACTGCGCAAACGGATTGCGTATGATATCAAAGCATCGCGAGAACAGACTGCTCTGCATGCTTTCTAATCGCTCTCGCGGGACGTTTACGTATTTAGCGGATCGATTTGCAGAGCGCCATTGAACACACATGATCATTTGCAGTCAGGTGGCGGGGTGCCAGGAGATGGCTAGACGAAATAACGTTATAACATTTCGTCTCGTCTCGTTTTTGTCAACGAAAATGAAGACACATTTTAGCATAGTTTTTATTTAGTAAACCACTTTTAGTCTCGTTTTTATTCGTCAACAATATTGTATTATACATTTTATTATAGTTTTCGTCACATAACCAGCATTTACGTTGCATCTCGTCTCGTTTTCGTCACGTGATAAAGGTTCGTTGACGAGGATATGTCAGCATACTTTTCGTTGACGAAAGCAACACTAGTTCTCACTTACATCATTTAAAAGTAGACATCCCAAGAATTATGTAGACATGTATATTTTGTTTCTATGACAAGTATTCGTTAAGTTACAGTTAATTTTTCTGACGCGTTTCTGAAAGGACTTCACTGAGGGAGAGAGAACAAAACGCGCATCATTTTATTTTCTTAATTTTGCGAAAAGCATAACATTCTGTTTTTATTGGGAGTGAACAGAAAAAAACTAGACACTTTAATGTTTTAAATGATGTATAAATCATATCTGTATGTCCAAAATCAGCAGAGCAATCTAAGTCTCTTTGTGGAGTGATTGAAAAATAAAGAGTTTGCGGCGCCCGCGTCACAGTCGACCCCAGAGTGTTAAGCTCCTGTTTATGTTCAGTAATTGCACTTTAATGGCAATGAAGATAACCTATTCATATAAAAACATGATAACAAACAGACACACACACATTCTTTTTTGTTTACTGTTTGCATGTTTAAAGGCAGATGCTGACAAGTTTGTGTTGTGAACATGAAAATAAATACAGAGTTAACCGTCAGAAAACATCTGTGTGTGGGTTTGAGATTTTTTCTCAAATGACACGTTATGTGATGTTAATGTACCCATTGCAGGACTGAGATAGGCTGCTTTGCTTGTATACAGAGATGCTCACAAGTCTCTGAGCTCGAGTCAGAGTCAAGTCTAAAGTCTTTGAGCTCGAGTCCAAGTCAAGTCTGAAGTCTTTGAGCTTGATTCCAAGTCAAGTCTGAAGTCTCTGGGCTCGAGTCCAAGTCAAGTCTCAAGTCTCGTTGTAACAAATAAAACTCTAATAACAAATAAAGAAATTACAAACATTTATAAAAAAGAACAAAGTTGCACATTAAGTAAGGTCTAAAATTAGCATTAGGTACAGAAATTAAATTAAATGGATAATAACACTGTCTTTATTGTTATATTAAATATTATTATTATTATTTTTAGAGCAATAGAAGTGATTTTCTGTTTGTCTGGTTGTTTGATTAACATAAATGACACAGACCTAAGTAGGTTAATTGAGGTTACTGTCTCTTTAAGAACAAATAAGCCCAGACTGGTTTCTTAAGACATAAACAAAAATGTTTTTATTAGAAAAAGAAAACTGTGAGATAATTTTGTGTGTGTATGTGCCCTGTCAAGAAAAGAAAGATTTTATGTTGGCTTAACTTTTGAAACACTTCTCTCTGTATGTGCACTACTGAGGGCACTTAAACGCGTGCTCAAGAGGTTTGTGAAAACCCTCCAAGTAGTCTGAAATTCAGTGCTTTTCCGCTACTTCTCTATCAGATCGGAAGTAACGAGTAACTAACTACTTGAGCAGTTTTTTCATCTAATACTTTTTTACTCTTACTCAAGTAAATGATTAGATTGATACTTTTACTTGAGTACATTTTTGTATAAGTACTTGTACTTTTACTTGAGTACAGATTTTGGGTACTCTACCCACCTCTGATGCTCGATTATGATGATGATGGTGGTCCTCCTCAAGTTTGAAAAAAGATTTTTTCGAAGTTCGTTTTTAATTCGTTTTTTGCAGTCAAACTTCATGTCGAACCCTTTTATTTTCACTTCTGGGACTGTTCAATTAACAGATGAAACTTCATTAACAGCATCTGTAATGTGCTGCAAAGCTTCCTTTTTTTAGGACCTGAGACGCCACTATCTATGTTTGAAAATAAAATGTGGTGTTTTGAATTAAATGGTAAATGGTAAATGGACTGCATTTATATAGCGCTTTTAACAGACCTATGGCCATCCAAAGCGCTTTACAATTAGCCTCACATTCACCCATTCACGCGCACATTCATACACCGACGGCGGTGTCAGCCATGCAAGGCGCCAGCCAGCTCGTCGGGAGCAGCTGGGGTTAGGTGTCTTGCTCAAGGACACTTCGACACTTGGCCCAGTGAAGCGGGGGTTTGAACCACCAACCTTCCGGTTTGTAGACAACCTACATGAACCACTGAGCCACTGCCGCCCCAGTTTTAACTTCTGGGCCCGTATGTATAAAGCCGCTCAGAGTAAAATTTTAGTCTTAAGTGTGTCAAAATTCTAAGAATGATGTAATTTTACTCTTATTCCTAGACTTTGAACTTTGATTTATAAAGCCTCCTAAGTGTTAAGACTAGGTCTCAGCTCCTAAATAATTAAGAGAGCTGGAGAGGTCTCTTAACCTAGTTAAGAGTAACAAGAGGGCAGCAGAGAGGCGGAGGATCATTCACTTTACAACAAAGAATGTGTTAGAATGACTTTAATTCAAATGTATTTCTATAGCACTTTGGAAACCATTATTGTTGCATTGTTGCAGAGCAGAAAATGTACAATAAATACATGTTAGTAGTATATAGACAGTAGACAGGAATTAATATAACATTATGAAATATAAAGAGTATAGGGTTTTTATACAATGTATATTATATTACACAATATTATATACAGTATAAGATGTATATAAGTAAAAAAAGCACATTCAAGTGCTTGCACAGTACCATTAATTTTTATGGGATTATCAAGACAGCAATGGTATAATGTATATAAATTTGAATAATATACACTGTAAAAAGTTAAAGTTGGATCAAATTATTGATAATGCCTAAAATGTAATGTTTTTTCAACTTAAATTACTCAGTTTAAGTGAAATAATTAAAGTTAAAAATGTTTAAATATTAGGTGTTAACAATTGAAGTAAGTTTTTTAACTAGAGCCGCTTTTACATTTTACAGTTCATGATAGGTAAATAAAATACCATAAAATGTAAATAAAATCTACAATAAAAAAATGTGAAGTACAAGATTGCAGTGACATCATTACATCTAAAGTGATATTAGAGTATAAAACCCTGACCCAAAACATAATGTTAGCAATGTTAACAGTGAGCAAGCCAAAGGTAAAAGTGACAAAGATGGCAAATATTACAATTGTGTTTAAGTGGAGAAATCCAACTTAACTTGATCATCTTGTTCAGGCTTGATCATCAAAGTATTTTTTATCTAAGTGTTTGCAAACTTTAGTCTTTTCTTTATAAACAGCTTGTGAGTGAAGTTAAAATAATGTGATTAATCATCTTATTTTTAAATAAAATTATGTTTGTCTATTTCATTAACATGTTAAAAACGTAATCAAAATGGTACAAAATGGTTATTTGTAATATTGTTAAAAAAATTTGAAGCAAATTTAAATTAAAATATCTAAATACTAATATAATTTGAATGTCTTCATGATTAATAAATGTCACATGCTGCTGTGACTGAATAACATTGCCGGCTTTCTATTGGCTGATTCAGAGGTTAAGGGCGGCCATTTTAGGTTGAAATCATTGTAGTCCTCAGTTTGCGGCACTAAAGTCAGCACTTAAGAATGAGTCTTACACTTTACTGAAAGTTGCTTTCAGCTTCTTTATAAACGTCTTCTATTCTCAAACTGGTCCTACTCCTTACTAAGAATTTTTTGACACTTAAGTCATAGCTTAAGACTATTCTTAAGAGCATTTCTGAGATGTTTTATACATACGGACCCTGATAATAAAACTTCAATTTCTGCATCTGAGAAATTTTTCTTTTTCATTCGCTTTTAAGAAGACATGTTGAAATCATTGGTGTCATAATATGATGCCCGTATATAGTTGTCAGTTGGATTTAATGGGCGGGATTTATGGCAATTGAGAAAAAGCGTGCACGCGCGTCCCATGTACGACTGATTGGAATTCATTAACACAAACACACATTTAACTATCAAATCTGACATTTACAAAGTATTTGTGAATCAGGAGGAGAGTTTTCGGGAAGGTCTGTTTACGTGCAAATCACTCACATATTTACTCATATATTTACGAATGTTTCATGAATGAGAGCCATTAATGGCAAGTGTCTCATAAAACTGCATTCAGCACAAACTGGGCTACAATATTATATGAGCTACATGTATGTACATGTCTGTATTTTTGAGAGAAAAATGGTTATGCGTGGTTTTAAAAAAAGCAAAATTTTGAAGTCACTGAGTTTTTTCTTTAAAATGCTGTGAAAATCATTCTGCCTACTCATTCACATAAAACAATATATTGATTTAGAAATTGTAAGTCACTTTTTGTTTAGAGGGACCGTATGCAAGAAGGATTGCTTGACAGCTGAGGATACAAAAGACTTGCATAATGAGCTGCATAATGAGCCTTTAGGCAGGAATGTGAGAGGAAACTACAGTAAAGGATGTAGGGACAAAATAAATGTATACATGTTTGTTTGTGGTTTACTAAGAAGTAAACAATATAATCAAAATAGAAATGAAGGTCAGTGGGACATTTTCAGTTTATTTGGAAAACAAACCCTATTCAAAAACTTAACTTGTATAAACTAAGAAATTGATACACAACAGAGCTCTACTATGAGCTGTAAACTTCATGTGACTCATGTTACCATATGTTTTTTTCACTTCATAGCTTTGTACTGATGAAAGGGATGCAGACCTGTAAGAGAGTTATAAACAGCTGTTAGCATAAATTGTCCACAGAAATACCACATAAGCTTACATACATAATTGATGGGTAAATATCACTGATAGCACTACATTCAGATAAACTATCATGGACAAAAACTACATTCAGAACATCTCAGATAAACAACTGGAGTGATTAGTTATATAAAAAGCTGTTTTCAGATGACTGTTTTCAGATGCCTATCAACTGATCGTCTAGCTTCTGTTTTTAACAATGTTTTAATGTGTTTTTGTAAGCGCGTATGAACTTTAATTGTGTTGAATGTAAACAATATATGGAATCATATTACAGCACACACTTAAAAGATCCTGCATTGCAGCCTTACTGAAAGTTGCCATGAAGGATACGAAAGTGAATTACTGTGTTTAACACTGTACGACATGTAGAGTTATCCGCCATTACTTGAGTTCACGCGTCCTCATTTGTAAACAATGCGGAAGTTTTTCAATTCGAAGCGTGCAGTCTGCTGAGGTCGCTTATGTAGGCTGAACTGCTCAAGCAATAAGCATATTACATGATAGCAAATATAAATGAGGATAAATGACTTACAGTTACTTCAGCAGGGTTCCCGCGGGGTCTTAAAAAGTCTTAAAAAGTCTAAAATTCAGAATGTTAAATATAAGGCCTTAAAAAGTCTTAAAACTAGGGCCGATCCACTTTTTCTATTACCGATACGATTTCGATTACCTGTATTCTGAGTATCGACCGATCCCGATCCAATACTAGTATTTTTCTTGATCCATTTAGAATTGTGTGTGTGTGTATAAACACATAAATATAAATATATATATATATATATATATATATATATATATATATATATATATATATATATATATATATACGCACACATATACACACAAAACATGTAGCACAAATCAGGAGAATATCATATCAAGTACTTCGATTCGGCGCAGTAACACCCTCCCTCTCCCATTATGAGAGGGAGAATGGGAGCAGATTTTTCAAGCGAGTTGAAGTACTCCCAAAAGTGCTGTTCCGCCATACAATATAGTTCCTCTTTTAAATCCGCTTAGAAAAGCGCTACGTTTTATTTTGTACCACCAAACTTGCTCGTATAACTACTTGTCTTAAATAGGAAAAACATTGATGTGTTTGGTCACTTCTAACTTTATCTCTGAGTGGTACCATTGAATGAATGGGGCTAAGCTAAATGATATCGAAGTGTCGCAGCGCGCCCCAGCGCTTACGTGCACGCACTAAGATGATAGAGGGATGTATCAACTCTTCTTAGTTAAGGTAATAACATAGTTTAATATTGAAAATGAGTATACTATTCCTTTAAATGCATATAAATAAAAATATATTTTTATTTAGTTTTACATATCATACACGGACTGTATGCAAGCATACGTTTTCTTGTTCGGTCCACGTGGGTTTAAATTGCCTTTATTCTAAAGAAGAATTTTAAAACTTTATTGGTGGTAGTTGAGAAGAATTCCTCTTCCCATATCGAAATCATTTTAAGCGCAATATAAATGTATCATATTGTTATTCTTATTATGTAAGAATACGTATTTTGTACAACATTTTTAATATATAGAAAATATAAGTTAAGTGTGTTGTGTTTATTTCCTAATTATAAGCTTTTGGGAAATTGCATCAACGTGCATAAAAACATAAAGTCATTTAAATAAGGGGAAAATATTTTTTATGAGCTCAAAATTTTGAATATAATGTGCTATTGCTAAAAATTGCCCATCTCTAAAGGAGAATATTCATCTTTAAAGTTGAAGAAACAAAAAAGTAATGTACTGATAAGCATTCGTCAAATATATATATATATATATTCTGCAAGCACTCATTTCTCCATAATGATGTAATTTATTTTTTAATAACATATTGTAGCTGTCGGGCAAAGATAATCTCTGGACACCAAAACCAGGGCCCGTATGTATAAAACATCTCAGAAATGCTCTTAAGAATAGTCTTAAGCTATGACTTAAGTGTCAAAAAATTTCTTAGTAAGGAGTAGGACCAGTCTGAGATTAGAAGACATTTATAAAGAGGCTGAAAGCAACTTCAAAACAAGTGCAAAACTCATTCTTAAGTGCTGACTTAAGTGCAAACTGAGGACTACAATTGATTTCAACCTAAAATGGCCGCCCTTAACCTCTGAATCAGCCAATAGAAAGCCGGCAATGTTATACAGTCACAGTAGCATGTGACACCATACATTCATGAATCATGAAGACTTTACAATTAAATTAGTATTTAAATATTTTAATTTTAATTTGCTTCACGAAATGTTTAACAATATTACAAATAAGTACATGCATTTATTTGACACCATTTTGATAAAGTTTCAACACGTTAATGAAATGGACAAATGTAATCCTATTTAAAAATTTAAGATGATGAATCACATCATTTTGATTTTACTGACAAGCTGTTTATTAAGAAAAGACTAAAGTCTGCAAACACTTAGATAAAAATACTTTGATGATCAAGCCTGAACAAGATGATCAAGTTAAGTTGGATTTCTCCACTTAAACACAATTGTAATTTTTGCCATCTTTGTTACTTTCACCTTTGGCTTGCTCACTGCTAACATACTACAATTATGTTTTGGGTCAGGGTTGTATACTCTATTAATATCACTTTACATGTTATGGTGTCCTATCTACTGTCTATATACTACTAACATATATTTATTGTACATTTTCTGCTCTGCAACAATGCAACAAAAAATTTGTCAAAGTGCTATAGAAATACATTTAAATTAAAGTAATTCCACAAATTCTTTGTTGTAAAGTGCATGATCTCTGCCTCTCTGCTGCCCTCTTGTTACTCTTAACTAGGTTAAGAGACCTCTCCAGCTCTCTTAAATAATTTAGGGGCTGAGACCTAGTCTTAACACTTAGGATGCTTTATAAATCAAACGTATTCTTAAGTCTAAGAATAAGAGTAAAATGACATCATTCTTAGAATTTTGACACACTTAAGACTAAAATTTTACTCTGAGCGGCTTTATACATACGGGCCCATGTCTATATGGGTTCAAGAATAACAAAATATTGGCCATTTGAAACTCGAAAGTCATCACTTTATTTTGTCCCATTGTTTTCCATTTTGCGGGTGGTAAAACTCCTGTGCGCGTCGTTCAAATTCTTTGAAATTTCGTTCACTTGTAGTTTAGCAAGTATGTCAGGGTTGCCAACTCTCACGCATCGGGCGTGAGACTCACGCATTCAGCCTCAATCTCACGCTCTCACGCTCAAAAAAGAAATCTCACGCTAAAATAGACATTCTTCTCTGCTGTATTTTTTCACTCATGTGCATGGCCGTACTCACCATTGAGGTCTTCGTCTTTGTCTTATTTAACCCAACGCTCAGCGCTCGTTTAGCTTCTTGCGCCGCCACGTAGACCGATCTGCATGTGACTTCTTAGCACCACGAGATCGATTCAACAGTAAATGACTCGGTATGCATTTAAATTGATCTCGCGGCCGTGTGATGTCACAAGCCAACAGGTCTGTGCTGCGCCCCATTAAGTAAGAAATAGTCAAATTGACTCCCAAATGACGAATCAAATCACAGACAGGGGTGCAACTCAAAGGAGGACAGCTGCGCGATTCCTCAGAGCAGTGGCGAAGCCAGAAATTTTCAAGTGGGTGGGCCTTTAAAAAACAGGGTGGGCAAAGCATAGAATGTACATAAATTGGGAGTGTTTACGCCCATGGCCGGCGTATATTTTTTTCCCAATGTAAGTGCGGCTTTTTTCAAAACAGCCAGCAGCTGTCCATTTTTTCCACGCTGTGGTCAAAAAATATTCAACTCTGGATGAAAAGCTCAGCTTGTCAATGCAAGTTCTCACACAGCCGTCCAATCACAGTGGGTGAAAGGGCGGGACTAATATCACAACAACCAACCGGTTCACAGCTCAAGTATCACAGCAATCAAAGCGGCGTTTAAAAGCTTTGGTGCACGCTACCTAAGCCAAGTTACCTTAATGCCATGCAGGCAGCACAATGTTTCAAGGGGAAATTTATAAAACAACTTAAATAACCAACCAGCTTGTCTACAGTATATGGGCAGGTGGGTAAAATTATTAATCCACTTGAAAACACAGAACTCAATATAAACTGAATTAGTAAAGAAATTAGTTTTTACGTGATTTACGTTGCGTGAACGTAGATCCGAACAATATGTCATTCCTTCTCAGCAAAATGCATGACGTGAAAGCGTCATAGGCTACGACAGATTTAACAGGTTCGAAAGCTTGTTATTTCATGAGACAATGGCCATCAAACAACATGGCGCAATACAAAATTGCATGTGTTGTCATTTAAGTGTAAATATTCCAACAACATTAAATCATACAGCCTATGACACGATCACAGTCTGCCCCCCTAAATAGTTGATTGGGGTAATACTCCTGACTATAAACTGTAAATAATAATGACACCACTATAAACATTAAGAAAATGTCTAAACTCACCATTACATGTCCTGTATTAGTCTGAGACGGGGCTTCTGGTTCATAATAACAAAGTCCAATATCTTTGATCATAATGTCCCTTCGCGCAAAGAAAAGCAGAAATACATTTCTCAGACGAGCATTTATCATCGATGAGCGTTACGTTATAGGTTTTTTATACAATATGTGGTGAAGAACAGTCTTTCAACACAGCATGAAGTCATTATAAAAGTAATACGTGCTCGTTTCATTTTGTTGACGTTTGAAAAGATGTCCTCAGTCATCCAACATTTCCATGAGTGATGTAATAGTCTCAGTCTCCAAAAGTAAACAGGCATAAGCAGATGTCATCGTGAAAAGGCTGATAAACTTGATGATTTGCGACTCGCTGTTTTCAAATTCAGTTCAATCGCGCGTAGGCGGAACTAACAATGACTGACGAATCATATTCAACGTTTCATGTTGACAAGCGTGTGCACCAATAGGGTAAAAGAAAACTGCGAAACTGACTGAACATGCAAACTTGCACTTAAATTTTATATTTTAATTATATTTATAATTGTATTACATATATGAAATTAAAGTGTGATAAGACGTATATTCGTAGTACTAGTATTTATTTTTGTTAAATTATTTACACATTTCTCTGGAAAATGGCCTTCTGATTGGGTGGGCCACAACTCAAAGTGGGCGGGCCCAGGCCCGGCCAGGCCCACCCGTAGCTTCGCCACTGCCTCAGAGTAGAAGTGCAAGAAAGATGTAAGTAATTAAACGCTGACTATTATACAGCTGTATTAGATTCACAGCCTTGAACTTGAAAACCCGACGCATCGTGCGCGGCACAACGCTTAAATAAACCCATGTTCATCTTTTGGCTTAAACGAACAAATTCACATGTAGCTGTCTTAATGAGTATCATGGTAAACAACTGATTATGTCTTAACCGAATGTAAACATTTTCTTCCATTCTGTCTAAAGCCTGCCTAATAAACACTATCCATTTTGAAGTCATTTAAATTAAACAAAAGAAGAGAAAATCACTCACTTATCTTGTCTGTAACTTCTGTAACTTTGTAAAAAAGGGGATTAATCCATATTTAATTTTTAATTAAATTACTTTTTTTTTTTTTAATTTAGTGTTGAGCTTTCTATTGAAGTAAGTTCAAGGTTTATTATGGAATTTAGATTTCCTGAACAACTTTTCCTAAAATTACATCTTCATTAACAGACAGTAAATCAAATGTGAGAAGTTTAAAATGCAGCCTTGTATTGTACCTTACAGCAGGTAAGATCAAAGATGATTATTTGTTACACCTGACCTAGATAATAAACATGTAAATATTAGCCAAAGCAAAATTCTTATGACAGACAGGAGGCTCATGGACCATTCTAAGGGACCAATATATAATAATTTCCTGAATATAAGCACCATGCATTGTTTTATTCACAGACTTCACAGATGGGGGTGGAGCCCACAGAAGCAGCGGTAAAAAGTCGCTAGATTTGTCGCTAGTCGCTTTTTTGAAAATAAGTCACTAAAGGGGTCTGAAAGTCGCTAAATCTAGCGACAAAGTCGCCAAGTTGGCAACACTGTTCATGAGGCGCCACAAGAACCGACAGCCGGATGACGTCAGAGTACCGCGAGAATGATTCAAGAAATCATATTTTGCCTCGCTCTCGCGATACTGTGACGTCATCCGGCTTTCAATTCTTGCGGCGCCGCATGAAGTTGAACAAGCCTATTGACAGCAGCAAAAGCTACGCATGTGCTTTTAACTTGTAAAACTCAAAGGTGTATGGGTAATGTAGTCTCTGCTTTCGGTGGGACGAATTAGGAAGCGTGCATTGTGAAGGGCGCTTTGAAAAGCGGCAGCGCAGCCAAAGAATTAAATTAAGCCTCTGATTTAAACAGATGTGCTAATGAGCGTTCCGGTACGCTAAAAGCACGTTCTGGGCGCATGGAGAGGTGGTGGTACGCTCAACAGCTATATTTGGAAGTGGCGGTACTGAGTACTGGCACCTACCGGCCCACTTAAAGCACTGGCGGTAGCCAGAAAGCTGATAAAAATGAGAAACCTACACTGAAATAAATTGGAGGAGGATTTAGGCCACTTAAAAAAATCTAGGAAACATTTTTCAGTCAGAAAATGCTAGTAAATGTAAACAAAATTATCAGCAGCTTTAACTTTATTACTTTTTTTATTTTTATTCACTCTTTGTTTTAGCAATGTTTATAAATATACTATATTTTTGCATTTTGATGATAAACTTTTCTACACTGAAAACCAATGTAATCTTCCTGATTTAGTCACCTAAAACACAAGTCTAAACACAGGCACCACTTTTCTGAATGATGATAATCACAAACATCCCAGAGTTTGTAATTTAATGCTAACTTTATTTACAAATTCAGAAAATATTTTTTACAGTGTATAAATAAAACGACATGAAGGAAGTTAATTCCAAAATGTAAGTAATTGCACATGGTTTAGCTGCTACTTTTAGCAGCTACCAGTGACACACAGTCAAGAAATTAAAAACCACCAACCCCCAGGTCTGCCAATTCTTTGCCAAAACCGTTTTTTCCAGTTTTCACCAGCGTGTGGCGTTTTAATTCCCACCCTTGCAGTTCCTTTGTTTAAATGCAAATCTAGGCTTACTACATACGCTGTAATTTATTTTAAATTAATGTTTATAACTTATAAAATTAAGTGGATATCGGGTAAGGCAAGGCAAGGCAAGTTTATTTGTATAGCACATTTCATACACAGAGGTCATTCAAAGTGCTTTACACAGAAATGAGAAAACAATATATAAAAAAGAAAATGTAAAAATAAGAGATACATGATAAAATCACAATAAAAACAAAGATACATGAGAATTTAAAATAACAATTAAAGAAAATAAATGTGATTTTTAATAAAAACAGTTTAAAATGTTAAAAAGAATAAAACAGGAGTAAAAGTTACTTGAGTTAAAGATAGTTCACTTCCAAATGAAAAACCCTGCCACCATCCACCCATCCCCACGCCGCTCCAAACCCGCACGCATCCCCCTCCTCCGACGAACACAAAAGAAGATACCCCGAGAAATGATGGCAAACACACAGCAGCAAGCGACCATAGACCTCCATAGTAGGAAAAAAAAATTGTGTTTGGATAAATGACTAAGAAAATATTTTGTTAAATGATGGTAAGTTCCATCATATTTCTTTTTTTTTATTTCTACCATGGAAGTCCACGGCCACCCATCGCTGCGCGCCCACCACCACCTCCCAAAATATCCTCCCCCGTTCCCACCAGAAAAAAAAGGAACCCCCACACAGGCCCAGAACAACACGAGGATGAGAAAACGATGACAGAACCCCCATTCCAAAGTGAACCATCATTTCAACATGCAGTCAGTGTGAAGCAGCACAGTGCTCATTCAGTAAATGCAGAGTTAACTTAATTTGACATGTTGATAGCTGGGCTCTCAAGTCCCACGCATTCGCCATGAGACACACGCATTTCTGTCAGTTCACACGCTCACACGCCAAACCGTGTAAGCTATTTCTCACGCTGATAAGTAAAATATAACTTTTCCTGCTATACAATTAATAAAGGAGGTGCTGATATACACAGAGCATTTCTGTCGAGTTTAGCAGTACATATTTTAGGTGTGGTCAACTTTACGCAGCGCCGCAAGAGCCGACAAGCAGATGACATCAGAGTACCGCGAGAAATAAAGCGGAGGAGGTTGGTTTTAAATCGCTCTCCCGGTACTCTGATGTCATCCACTCATGTTTGAGTCTGTATCAGATGAAAATACAGATTTTGAGGAACAACTTATTGTTTGTTTTTTCAGTATGGACCTGCAAAACGCCAAATGCATAAAATAAAAATTAATTAATATTGTAATGTCTTGGCATGATATGTTTTCTAAAATGTTTTAAATGAAAAAATCAGTTGTGCGAAACTACACAGAAATATATTTTTTTAATGAAACATATTCAGTGGTTTCAGTGCCTCATGGTGCGATTGAACCGCTGGTTCAGTTTACGCCATCTGGTTCACTTTGCCCCACAGCCACCATTTTGGGAAAACTGCCTAGCTTAGTAATTCAGGCTGATCTTTAGCTAAATCATTCACATGGTTTTATACATTAGCCTATCACCAATATTTATGGTATGAATATTTAGACCTGGATAAATCTACTTTAACATAACAGCCTTTATACCTGGTATGTATACATTTTTCTTTGATAGGATAAAAACTGTTTTTTGTAAAAAAAAAATCATACTTTAATCATAACTCTTTAATTTTTCCTTCTCTTTAACATAGCCAAATAGAAATTATGGTTGCTACCTGTATTTGTGGTCACACGACTACAAATCTGTATGGTTGCCTAGATAAAGGGGGTGGGTCAACTTACCCACTGGCTCACTTTGCCCTACTCTCCCCTACTTGGTATTGAGAAACGGCCATTGTTTACAGAAGCCGGAGCGCGAGCTACAAACTACAGAGCGAGTGCGCGGGTGCACAATGGTGAAAGAGCAACACACGATGTAAATAACTAAACCAGTGCTCGCAGTACAAACACTTTATATTTTAGCGTACTGCGTACCTTCACTTTCTTTTGCGTGCCACCACTTCTCATGTTGCTGGTACTTTGCTGTAAAGAGTCAAAGGGCGTTTCTACGTGGTGCTGCGCAGACAGTTCGACAACGAAGACATCAAAGTACCGCGAGAGCAAGTCGAAATGTTACAAATGGTCTGACTTTACCTTTGCTCTCGCAGTACTCTGATGTCATACGCCGACCAGTCAGCGCCGCACCATTTAAAGTCGAGTAATAATGATACTAAAGAACCTGATTTGGTTTTAGATGGGATAAGCATATTTAACAAAAAGTGTAATAATAAACATATTCGACAAATTCTCCAGAGCAAAACGCATAATAGTCCTAGAGGTAAATTTTATTGGGCATCTTTTATTGAATTCATAGATTGGAAGAAGGCCTGGCTGTTACCTCATAAGTATTGCATCCCAAATAAGTCCAAAGAAATTCATTTTAAGATCTTGCATAAAATATATCCTGTGAATGATGTTGTGGCGAAATATATGGATGTTGACAACTCTTGCTCATTTTGTGGAAATGAAGAAGAAACACTGACCCATTTATTTTTTCATTGTGACACAACTCAACATTTTTGGAAAAATGTATATTCTCATTTAAGTAAACACCTTGATTCTTCCAAGTCCTTCCAGTTAAAAGAAATAATTTGCTACTATGAAGGCACATCTAATATTCCAATTGATTACATTGTAAATTTTTTTATTTTATTTGGAAAATATTTTATTCACAAACAAAAATTCTCTAAATCGCAGCTTAACTTTCCACATTTCCTAATCGAAATTGAAACTTTTCTAAAATCCCTTAAATTTGTTAAAAACAAGAAAAATGAAAGATTTTTGAAATATTATGATGACTTTTTCTGTATTACCACTGATTCATAATGTTTTCCTATGTTAGTTTATTTTTTATTTATTTATTTTATTTATTTATTTATTTTTATTGTACTAATTCATCTTTCTGTTATCGTGTTATTGTATTTTATTTGTGAAACTTTACATATATAATTTGTTAATTTTTCATTCCTGTAGAGGTTTATGTGTATTCTGTATGTTTCGTGTATTGTTAAATGTTTTAAAGCATTAATAAAAAAAAAAAAAAAAAAAAAAAAAACCATTTAAAGTCGAACACACAAAGCGTCAAGGTCTGGAGGAAAAGCATACCTGCCCGGATCCCACGCACGCAGATACCCTCAGAAAACGGCAGATTTATTAACCCTTACCCGCGTGGGGGTAATTTATATTGCAGAATAATTTATATTGCATTTTAGCGCAATATAAATGTATCATATTGTTATTCTTAATATAAAGAATACTAATATATTTTTACAACACTTTTAACTTTAAAACATACATATAAAGATGCTTAGTACAATAGCTTTGCTTCTGACAACAAGTTTCTGTAATAAATCAGTAAATCAATCACAAAATGTGTTGACAGTGGCGAATAAAATGCTTGTCAAGTCAAACAAAGCTGAAAGGTGTATAAAACCGCTTTAATTAACAATATCTGAACTGTGCTCTTTTGCATACCTCTACTTTTCTCATGTCTTTCTTTAAACCACCTTTATCTCTTTAAAATATTGCTACTTTAAGAAATAATTTGTTTGCATTTTTTCTATACTGCACACTTTATTTGCATCAACTATACCCATAATAACATTTTCTACGTTTTTCTTTCAATAAAGATAAACATATTTATTATTGTCTTAACTTAAAACTTTGTTTTTTAATTTATAAATTAGATTTTATATAAATAAGTTTTGAAAAGTGTTGAATGCGAACGTCTGAGATAAGATATCTGGAAGGAGACACGTTTGTCTATATAGCCACATGTTATTAAATTGATTATTTTATTATATAGCCTACATATGAAGTAAATTTTAAATAAAAATGTCTGTTCTATTTCTAGTCATTTATTTTGGTTTGACCAACAAAAAAATACATAAGTGACATTAAGAGATTTTATAAAGTTACTTTAATCCATTATTTTAGTGATATTTACAAAGCCACTAAACATTTTTACAGTTATGAATTACGGCTGAAAGGATTTAAAAAATCATAACACTGACTGCCTATATGCGCAAGAAAGGTATTATTAAAGGTATTATAAATTATAAACAGTAGCAGAGTGGACATCGGGAGAGTCGGGACATTTCCCGGTGGGCCGGTAGTGTTTTGAGGCTGCGAGGGCCGGTAGGATAATAGGTATTGCAAGTCTGGCGGCCTGATGTGCGGCCGCTTCCCTCTGGTCAAACTGTGCAGCCTCTTTGCTCAACACAGTAGGCTATATTAAAGTGCTCAACCTGTTCGGCAGGTCCAACCATGTTTAGGATTTTTTAAAATATAGGGGGATCATTGAACGGCCCCACTCCAAATTGCATAGCCTGTCGGCCTTTGATGTAAAAAGCTGCGCGCCGAATGCCTGTTTATTGCAGTACATATGCGGTCGGATTAATAATAGACGAGAGTATTCAACTGCAATATATAAATATCCTCACAACATTATTTTTCTCAAAACTTTGACAAAAAAATTTTTCAAGGAACTGTATTCTTACAGTTATTTAAAGATGCACACATTATTCCGCATATGATTGAATATTAGACGAGAGTATATAACGGCAATGAACGTCTCATATGACAATACGTATCCACATATAACTTAACTTAACAGCATAATGAAATGAATAAACAGACAAGGAAGCAGGATTGGCATGAAAATTGTATTATTATTATTAGCGGAAAAACAGCAATATTACTGAAATAATCTCTGAGATAAATGCGCCAAACACGTTAAAATAAATAAGTAATAACAGTGGAAAAAACATTATTATCTCTCAAAACTTTATATGACAAAATTTATATTTAAAGGAAATATTCTTACCGTTATTCAAAGATGCACATATTATTCCATATTACTCCCATTTATGAGCAGGTTAATCTCTGGCCTCGCTCTGTTATGTAATAGCTGATTCAGGTGCGCATCTCCGTCTTTCAAACATGTATCATTTTGTATAGTTACTCATTTAGGAAAATTAAATGAACAACCATAAGTAAAGCATTTTAGCGCAATATACATGTGTCATATTATTATTCTTAATATATAATAATACTAATATATTTTTACAACATTTTTAACTTTAAAACATGTATTTTTATACCACATTAATCTCTTTAAAATATTGAAACTTTTAGAAAGACTGACATAATTATTAATATTATGAACAAACAATGAAACGGTGTCAAAATTCGACCACACAAATAATTAAGATATTCATTGTTAATAGAGTTACGTGTGTTAGGCTCACACTAAATCTCTGTTGCACTTATTAGGGCTGGGCGATTCGTCCCCATAAAAAAATTCTGAGATTGGGAAATACTGAAATACATTTTGCATTCGCCAAATCTTCATTCCTTCCCAATTTTATAAAAAAACTCGATTTACGATTCGATTCGATTTTTTTCCCCGACCCTATTTAAAACAAAATAATTGAAAACTGTATATATTTTTAAAATATATATTTATTATATTTAATTAAAATGCATCAACATTATAGTTCATTAATCTAACCACCCCAAACTTTCTTTGCCATGAACAAAGCTGACACTGTTTGTCAAAGCACCACAAAAACACTTACTGTTTTTGCACTGATATATGAAGCAATTTGACCCCTTTTATCAAACTCAATATAATACAATACTATGTACAGTATATTAATAGACAGTTCAGGTCTATAGTTTATAAATGTGACTGATGTTATAATGGTAATAATTTCTAGAGATAGGCACTTTTACTGCTTCTGCTTTCCATTTCTCTTTTGCCGATCAAAAAAAGCTTAATCCACTATTATTTCAGATTTAAAAACTTACTTGATGACAGGCTTTACATTACAGCTTAGCGTTTTTACATCCTGAGTCAGCTTTAGCTTTGCTCGTTCAGTGCAATGGGCTTGACATTAGCACTGCTTTTTGCTACAATCTCTGTGCAAACTTTTTAGATTTTAGAAAAGATATGGTCTATTAATAGTAAGATTATTAAAAAATGGGATAAAGAAAATGCAGCGCGTGGTCGCAAAAAGAGCCAGTTGTCATCACCATAGAAACCGGAGGCACGCTGAAACTTCACTCGAGCTTTAGGTAGCGCTCACGGCCGTTCTCCGGTCGAATCGAGTTTTACACACAATATTAATCATACTTGGGACTCAAAGTAATAAACTAGGACCGACCCGGACCAGACTGACCATTTCAAATATAAACCCGGAACTGTACGGGTCCTCTCAGGGAAGAGAGACCTCTAATGGTAAAACTCTGCTCAAGTTCAGAAACATGAAAGGATACAATGTGACACTGAGCTTGCTTCGCATCGCACCCAATTCATTGAGAAACAAAGAGCACGTGAACGCACACTCAACGGGAGAGACACAACGTGCTTGCACACAAAATGAAGCCAACTTGGATGCTATAAACACATATGCACATAAGCATATGCGACCATGTAGTTCCCTGGAGTTACCTCAGTATGTGCTGCAGTTGATCCAGTTTGCCGCGCTGGATGATGAGTTTATGATGCGCTGGATGATGAGTTTATGACGCGTGCATCTTCACGGGCTCTCTCAACAAAACACGGGTCATCCAGTCGAGTTCAGAAAATACGGAAATTCGTAAAGTGATTTTTTTCCTGGGCGGGTCGCAATTTACCTGGACGGAATGCCCAGTAGAGCCTATGTTTGGGAAACACTGTATGTACTGCGCTATACTGCAGAGGGGGAGAAAAAAATCTAAAAAAAATGATTTTTTGAAAATATGAATCGATTTGACCTACCAACTCGATTTTAAAATCAAATCGATTTTTTCCCAGCCCTACTTAGTATAAATGCGCATTGCACGTACAGTCATCTTAATAGTTGTATGCGCTGTTATGCTGGCAAGAAGGGGTTGACGTCTCTTTGCTGTTTTAAAGGTAGGGTAACACATTTTGAAAAATGCTAACGGTAGCCGCCTAGCAATGAAATCCCGATTCCACCCTCAAGTCAAATCGCCATCCAAAGTCACGCCTCTTTCATAACACATGAACACGCACAGATCAGACGGTCACGTCTCATGTCTCATTCAGTAGTAAGAAAACTTTGCAGTACAAAGTGAATAACACTTCCAAAATAACCAACATAAACAACTGGTTTACATCAGAATTAGTTTAAGCACACGTTCGGTTGTGTAGACGTAGTAACTATATCGTTATGCTAATCCGTAAACGAACACAAATTTCAAAAGCAACACAATGTTTCATCAAAGTAGAATATCTGAATCCATCTCAATACAAACATATCGCGTACCTACCTTAGCAAAATAAACAGTGCAACGACCCTTTCAGACGCTTTGCCTACTGCAGCTGTTTGCATCTCGTGGTAAAGCAGTAAATTTACCGATGTTAATTTGAGTTTTTGCTCTTGCTGATCCAGGCAGTTTTTGCTGTTGTTGTTATTAAAAGATGTCTTTCGTTTTGTGGCTCCTGTGTAGGTTGTCAATTCAGCAGAAAAGTTTGCCATTCTCACTGTTTACAGACAGGAGATGAGCGCACGTGAACGCGCCGATGACGTATGGTGTCTGCGGGGACTCGCATTCAAATTTAATTTTTACATATACTGTAAGGGACAAAAAAGGAAACGTCTGTTCGGACCGAAATCTATGATTTGTTGAACATTTTTTGGTCCTACGCCTTTCACAGATGACATAAATTTCTACAAATACATTTAAACAACTTAACACAGTGATTGCTATCAGGATGTGAGGAGACTTTTAACCAGCATAACTAAAAATGTTTCAGGATCAAATCTGTTACCCTACCTTTAATAACAATGTTAAATATTCAGCAATGCCCTTATTAACTTCTTCAAACAACCGCAATGACAACGCATATAAAATTTTGTTTTTATGCGCCCCCTGGTGGATTATCTGTGAAGAGAAACACATTAAGGGAAAAGGGAAAGTAGCCCCCCATACCAACCCCCCACCCCCCCACTGTAAAAAAATAATATGACCCCTCTACTCAATAAAATTGTGGTAACAGATTACAAGCAATATCATTAATTACATTCAACAAATAAAAATTAAGTTAGATTTACTCAATAAACTCCTTAATATTAACCTATTTAAAAAGTCAAACTGCAATTTGCTATTAAAAAATTTATTACACTTTAAACAGAAATAATGGGTATACTAGACAAAGAACTAGCACTATACAATAAAAATATTATGCCATATCTACTCAATAAACGTGTGGCAACAGATTACAAGCAATATCATTAATTAAATTCAACAAATAAAAATTGAGTTAGAATTACTCCATAAACTCTTTAATAGAAACCCATTCAAAAAGGCAAACTGCAATTTGCAATTAGAAATTAATTTAAATTTAAACAAAATATTGGGTTTACAGGACAAAGACCTAGTACTATTCAATTATACGATTTTAATTTAACATCATGATTTAAAATGTATCCATTAATATTATTATTAGTAATGAGTATTATATCTGATTTCAGAATGACAGACAAAGATGAATCAATTCTTATTTTATTGCAGTCAAAAGAGCAGGAAAGCATCTCATTTTTAATGGTGTATTTGTAACAGTGTAAACTTCAAAAAGTATTTTTCAGTCTTTAAAGAAAACCGTCCACATTTCCCCGACTACGAAAGGTTCCATGTTTGTGTTCTGCTACATTGATTCACACCCAGAACATCAGACAGCAGTTTAGACTTACTGTACTGTAATCAGTTTATCAATTTTGAAGAATCCAGCTCGAAGAAAAGTTTCTGAAACACCTGAAAAGATGCCTGCGATACTGGAGGTATCTGGGATACAAGGAGGATAAAGCATGCCCTGGGAACACCTTTAAGGCCTCGATAACAATTCCAGCATCCCTTGGGCTGCCACTCCTAGAAGATCCATTCTTTAAAATTACAGCCATCACAAGCTGCTCAAGTCCCACCTCTTCATCATTATCCTGCAACATTAAACAGCAATTATGTCTTAAAACCTTTATAAATGTATACAGCTTTAATACTGAAATAATCAACACATTAAACTTGTATATTAAAATGTTTTGAAGAAAACTGATAATAAATTCTCATTAGAATTACAAATAATATCAAAAAATGTTTGAAGAGATATATATCTATATTTATAATTAGGGCAAATCTTTTCCCTACATTTTTTCTGTCACACCATAGGATGCAGTCACATATTTATTTGTTAACCAAGTTACTCACATGTGTATATACAAACACATACACTATATACACAATATAATATATACAATATATTTATTTAATAATATTCCTCACATATGTAGACTGCATACGCCAATTAGCCTGGTTTGTTTAAGTTAACTAAGTATTACATTCGCAAGTCATACGCATATTACAACAATTTACGATTAAGTAAGAATAAAAGTAAACTTGTTAATATTATGATATAAGACAGTTTTGATGACAAATGCATCCTAGAAATGCGACCTCCTAAGGTCCTAAAGCTGAAGTTACGTCCAAACCCAGTTCATATTAATCCTTATTGTAATTAATATTTACGAATTACAAACAAATTATACAAAGAAACACTGCGTATAGATATATAAGACCAAAGATTGCCCGTTAAATTTACCCGAAATGAATTTTATCCACAGTTTATAAACACTACATTGACGTCTCAGCCAGCGGTGATTTTCAGCAAGACTGGGTGAGGTGAGGCGCCGTTGTCCGGTATATATGAGCGCTGAGCGCCCGCTGAGTATCTGGAGCTCCCATCGCAATAAATTTGAAGGAAATGTTTAAATAGACGATATCTTTATGAACCTACTGCAGATTCTTGTTTAAAAAACATACATTCTCGACTGAAATGCTTTCAAAACTTTGAATTGTGGCACAGTATAAGTTATATTTCCTAAATCCGTCTGCTCAGTGCTCACGACCTGCATATCAACCTGAAATGGTTGTTCATTTAAAACAGCTTATTTGTATTACGTTGGATTTATTTGGTATTGCTAACACACAAAAAAAAAACTACATGAAATTAATTGTATTAAATAAAGTTTACACATTCAATTTCATCAAATCTACAAGCCTACAGAATGACTTTTTACAGTGCAGATGTTGTACACATGTTTTTAATACAATGAAATACTGCATTAAGGTTATTATAAAATTAAATCATAATATATCCCCTAAAAAAAACCTAATATTTAATTCAATTCAGTTTTATTTATATAGCGCTTTTCACAATTGTTAATTGTTTCAAAGCAGCTTTACATGAGTAGATGTAGGGGAAAACAGAAAATCAATAGGTAAGGCCGCCTATGCATGGTCGTCATGATGGCACTCGACAAAACAACCTCCGTCGGGGCGTTAAAAACACAGCGATATGAGCAGCACTGAAGGCTACGGTCATTCACACTAAGTCTCTGTTTCATTTATATAAAGCTGGAGGGCAATTTTGTCGTGTTTTGATGGTGACCGACACGCCGACGAGAGATTGATAATCATCCCAAAGTATTAATTCTAGACTTACCAAAATGTTGTTGATATGTGTGTTGTCACGTTGTTTTGTTTTTTTTTGCCTGTAATGATCCAATCCAGGGACGTGCACAGGAATTTTTAGGGGCAGTTGCTCTGACCTAAATAAAGGGCACCCCCCCCCCCCAATTTTTTTTTAAACTCACGGCCTATATGAAGGACTGAGAATAACAGGGTCTTTATTAAAATCAGCAAACATGTTTGCCTAATGCCTACCAAAAAAATTGTATCCTAGGCTGCTTGTCTGCAAGCTATGATAGCTAGCTGCTATCTGTCTGATTATTTAGGCTTAAACGTGGCAATCTCAGCCTAGATTCATGAAGATTTTAACAGAGGTGGAAAGAGTAGCCAAAAACTTTACTCAAGTAAAAGTACAAGTAACTAAATAAATAATTACTCAAGTAGAAGTAAAAAGTATGCAATGAAAATAATACTCAAGTAGCGAGTTACTAGTTACTCATGAAAAAATAAATCTAGATATACACGCGCAAACACACACACACACACACACACAATACAGTGCCCTCCATAAGTATCAGAACTGTAAAGACAAGATTTTTCTGTTTGCTGTGGAGACCAGAAATTGGTAAGATAAATATCAGTATGTCAGAAGTTTAGAATGTCACATTTTATTAACCTTTGTTTATGTTTAAACACATGCTTCAACAACAAAGAACAACAGCATTAAATGCTGACTTATGTGTGTTGTACACAAATGCACATAAGTGAATCAAACTGATCCTACACATTTTATGCTTTTCATGTGTAAACAATCAGGACACAGCTCAGTGACCATAAAAAAAATAATGTGACAGATTCTGTACTTTTGTCTCATGTTCATCTTTTAATGTTTAGACATTTCTTGACTCCACAACAAACAGAAGAATATGTGTAAAACTGCAACATACACAAACAGTACAGAAAAAAAGAATACAAACACAGAATAGACAAGCATTTCAAATTAACAAATTAACTCTAGTCTCAATGATGATGTAGCTTATAGCTGAAATATCAGACAAGTAAGCAGTTTTGCATATGTATAAAGTTAGAAATCTCCTATGGTCTGAGGACATTACAGTTTACACTTACATAAAAATGATTTTAGACAAAACTCATGTTTTCTTACGTTGTCATGTTACGTGTGTTTTGTGAGAATCACTTACATCATACAGTACAGTATACAGCGAATCAGACGTCAATCATCGATGGATTTTCTTCAATCAGTGCTTCAGTGTTTCAGGAGGTTGCTCGCGTTTAACTGTGTCTGACGACGAACAGGTCGCGTGTATGTAATGGCGGGTACATGTGTGAAGTTTTGCTTTTAGTTAAAAGATTGGTAAATTCATTTCCACGTCACCCAAAACTGGTTATATTCTGCGTGTTTCTACATAGGTTACGAGTAAAACAGCTTCGGATGATTCCGTTTTGGAGCGATCTGAACAATTCATTCAAACTGATTCGCGAACCAATTTAAACGTTTGGCCCATTCGCTTTGTAAAGAATCGACTCAAAAGACTCGTTTATTTGCAACACTTTGTAAGGAATAGACTCAAACGAGTCATTAATTCGTGTATGCGCCATAAACACAAGATAGCGATTTAAAAATAAAATACAAATTTCGTAATTAATTAAAATACAGTAACGAAGGAACGCTGCATAGTGTAAACGAAGTAAAAGTACAATTTATTTATTTTCCACCTCGGAAGGGCAACTTGAGTCGAGAAGGGCATATGGGCAGTTGCCCGGGCAACCTGAGCAACCCCCCTGTGCACGTCCCTGATCCAATCGCCTCACAGTTATCAGACTTAGGAAATTAGACAGCATTTTAGCTGACAAGAAAATACCTTTACTGTAGTAAAAGTAAATGAACCCAGATACGGTTGTGCTTTAAGTTCACAAAAACACGTCATTTATTAACCCTCATGTCGTTCAATGAGGTATATTTTCACATTTACACTATAATCTGTTTATCATATAAATGTTAATGTATTAACATTAACAAACAAAAAGCAATGCATTTGTTTAAGTACTTGTTTATGTTTTTTTACTATGCTAATGCTCACTAGAGAAAAACTAAGATAATGCTGCTAAAATTATTCTTTTTTTTTTACCTTGAATGCCATTGCTCTAATTTATTTTTTAAATTTTGATATATTTTATATTTTGCCTAAATGTTTAATATATCTGCTGTTCATATGTTCATTTATTAGTGTGTTATATGATTAGAATGTTATCCCGTTTTTAATATAAAGCCCAACAATATGATTTGAGAGTGTTTCTCCCTTTTCAGAAAAAGTATCGAAAAAGTATCAGAATCGAAACCATTGACATAGTATCGGTATCGAACCAATAATTTTTGTATGGTAACAACACTAGGCTGAAGAGGTGATAATTGTGCCCTGCGCGGATCTTTAAACTGAATAGGTCTGTCTAACATACAGACTAACAATACACTGAATGGATGCTTGGAAGATGTGAATAATAAATAGAATTTTGCTGTTTTTTCTTAATAAATTCACATGGTTATAATGTTTTACATGGTTTTAAAAACATTTCATAAAATTTAAGTTTTAGAGGTATCCCCTTCAGATTTGAAACAGAACATGGTCAGACATGTAGCTTTATCTGCAGTGCATTTCTATATTGATACAAGGACAGTTTAATGTAATTTTTATTAAGATATTACATATACGTTTTGTGAAGTTGAATTGATCAGTGATGGAGTCTGGATCGTTAGACACACTAAAATAGCCATTAGCCGAAACTAGTAGCCATTTAATCTTATATTATTTGCAAACTTTGTTGCAGATATGCGTGTATTGATGTTGACATGGCACCAATTAATTTAGTGATTTTCACACAGGCAACAATTTTGTGGTATGCCATATACAGGACACTAGATGTTTCACCTCAAGTGTGTTTGCATGTGTGTGTGTGTGTCAGATGACCCCTCCCTCCTCTACTTCGGGACACCAACTAAAGAATTTCACTTTAACAATAAGAATGATCTAAATAGATTATTCAAAAAATAAGAAAATATGTAAAGGAGGAAGTTTGTCATCTTATTTATCTGAATTATTTTGTGAGATTTGGACCAGATTGTAGAACCCTTTAACTGTATTATTAGGAAGACACAGTGGTAAAAAATGGAATTTATTTACCAAATTTTAAAAAGAATAACTAAAAAATTATAATAAAATACTAAAGAATAGAAAAAGATGGAAACTAAAATGCAAAGAATAGAAAATAGAAGTGACTGACTTGAATTTATGGAATTTTATGTTTCTGATAAGATGAAAAACCTTATTTCTCATAAAATAATTATTTGCTAAACATTAAGGAAATCAGTTTTTTGAGTATTGAGATATTGAGAAGCATCTATGGTAACAGTTACTGACACAAAACACTGTTGCCATGGTTTCAGGAAAATGTTTGGTTATGTGATATTTATGTTCTGTGCGGTCGAATGAGCGGTCCGATGATGACAGGTCGTCCACGGGTCAGGCTTTTCCACACTGCAAATGGGAAAGAGTCAGGTTCAATTTAACAGCCTTGATTCCTCTGAGCTTTGACACTGAGGTTGGCCATAAAAGATTTTGGTCGGTTGTCTTATCTGATCTAATTAGACACCTGTTTGTGTTAACCCACCAAAATCCAATCCAAATGTAACAGTTGGGAGGGGTCTGGAATACTTTGTTGTACGCTGTTTACTACAAATGCATACGCTTAATCACATTATCCAAACCAAACTGCTTTCGAGTGCGATTTACCCCCAAAGCTTGGTTCGTTTGACTAGTGTTATTGCTCCGTACCATGCCCTGGCGTGATTTGGTTAATCACACCCTGGACTGCTTGCAGAGCGTGCATTAAAAGGCAAACATGTCCATTTTGTGACGTCATTAACTTCCTCTGCCTTTGTAAAAACCTTCTGATCCGTGCAGCCAAACGTGCCTGATATGATTGTGCACTAATGTATTCTGGTCCAATGTACTGGTGAATTTTTGGGGCCAAAGTTACTTGCCGACCCCTGGGCTAAGTCATACTAATGTAATGTTAAGGTCATAGTCTGTGCTATGGCATTTCTGATCTCACTTAAGTCATATTTTGTTAAAAATGTCAAAGTCACCCTCAGTTTAAAGATTTTGAAATCCACTCCATAATATTAGGTCCTTTAATATACACAGGTCCACTGTAACACAAACCACAGAATACCAATTTACAAAATAAATGTATTATTTATGAAACAAAATAACAATTTAGTTAAATAAAGATAATTGGTAATAAGCTAAAGTACTGTGCAAAATTAGGCCACCACCACCACCAGACTTGTTGTTTTAAAAATTTTAATGTCAATCCATATTTATTTTTCAATCTATTTTAGGCAAGGCAAGTTTATTTGTATAGCACATTTCATACACAGAGGTCATTCAAAGTGTTTTACATAGACATGAGAAAACAATATATAAAAGAGAAAAATGTAAAAATAAGAAATACACGATAAAATCACAATAAAAACAAAGATACATGAGAATTTAAAATAACAATTAAAGAAAATAAATGTGATTTTAATAAAAACTGTTTAAAATGTTAAAAAGAATAAAACAGGAGTAAAAGTGACTTGAATAAAATATAAATAATACAGAAATATATGTAGACTAAATTTACAATATTGTGCTGACTCGTTTACTGCTGTTTACTTCCACTCTGTGTTTTAGCGCCACCGTCTTATCATTTTGGGTAACAGTGCCCTATCTTATGCGTAAATCTCACTGAAGGGGTGCATTTTATTAGCAATGGCAGTGCAAAAACCTCCTTAGGTCTGACCGTCTGACCTTGCACCAGTCTGATGCGCGCAAAAAAATCACCAATCACAGAATCATTGTTTGTGTCAATCTTACATCAGTTTAAAGAAACAGTAAATATATATTTTAAAAGGGACTCGTATGGACTCGAGAATAAGTCCGATTCAAAGTGTATTAAAATATGGTCTCGAGACTGAGTCCAAGACCAAGACAGAGTCCGAGTCTCGAGTACTACAACACTGGCTAATCGTCTAATCAGATTCAATGGATTGTGCTAAGCTATTGTAAAGGTGCTAGCGCCAGACCCGGAGATCAGCTGAATGGATTCCAAAACGGTAAGAATCAAATGTTTAACTCTAGGGGAGCTGGAAAATAAGCATATTTTCAAAAAAGTGGAATGTCCCTTTAACACAAAAAAATGCCACTTCTTCAAACGGCAGCTGAAGTTCCTAGGACACATTGTCAATGAGAGAGGAGTGGATGGTTGATCCAGACTAGGGATGGGCATTTTCCAGTAATTTACTTTAGCTACCCCACTCGATTGATGGTCAATACTCATTAACTGATGTTTTTCATTAGCGTTTTATTCGTGACACTCATGTAGACACCGTAAGAGCTACAACAAAACAGACAGATAAAAACAAACACTGTCACTCAAACACATTAACTAACATCACAATAAACAATACAAAAACAAAACATATACCTTATAACCCTCAAGTGGGATGCACAAGACTTAATGGGGGGAGAAAACCGTCGTGCCTTTCGGACTGCGTCCTCCGCAAAGTTAAACACACACACACCTAGCGCAAACAGAGCGTGCTTTATACACGCCAATCCACGCTAAGGCCGTATCATAATAAAAGTCCTTCAAAAAATGAATAAATACAGACCTTATAAATTCAAACAAATTTGCAATCCTTTACACTCCCACCAAATCATGAGTTATAATAAACAAATGATTTCAAAATTACAACAACACTTCAAACAATACAAATCCAAATATAACAACAAAACAAAAACTTAAGTCTCCAACAATAAAACCAGTTTCTGAACAGGACGTTCAATTACAGAAACTTCCCTAAACATTCTTTCTTCCAAGATTTTTGTAAAAGATGAACCCTAAGTCTCATCGCAAACCAACCATAGATTTGGATGGACATGTACATAGGAGACTACAACATGATTTATCCCTTGGATCCAAAAACCCTTTAAACAAATTTCATTGATGGTAAATCCTTTACCTTGATGTTTAATTCCTTCATGGCAATCAGCTATGATAATTTCTGTGATATAATGGTCCTTAGGGATAATTGTGAGATGTTTCAACAGACTAAGAGAAGAGTTGCTGAGTCTTTCTCCCACCTTAAGCACACAATCACTATCAAGAAATGGATCAAGGTAGTACAATTGATTGTAGGATGACAATTGGCTACCCTTACTTAGTGCATTGAATTCAGTTTCGAACACATGTCTTTGCAAAAGTTTGATTATAAAGCACTCAGCCTTTCCTCTTTCCTCAACTGTAGAGAGTCCCTTTGACTTGTCCTTACGAATCCGCCGTTGAATTGCTCCTATTACCCGAGACCAAGACGAGAACTTTGACAGGTGATTTACAATAGTTTCCTGTTCCACTGCCTTTGCATAAAGTATTTGAGAACATCTGACTTCAGACTCACTTAGTTGTAATTCTGTAATCTCATTGGCAGGAAGAACAATCTTCTTATTAGATAAAGGCACTTCATCAGTAAGACCTCTTGAAACATGGTCTACAGGATTGTCCTTTGTTGGAACGTACCAATTTCCACCTTGATTCCCTCCATCCTTAACTTCCTCTGCCTCTCTTCTGTCAATGATTTCCTCCATAAATTTCACACAGTGCTCCTTATACCTTTGGTCCTTTAACAGTTTTCTCTTTTGATGATTAGGTCTCACAAGAGCAAGTTTTGTGTTATCTGGCAAATTTTGTCTTGCTTTAAAAGGAAGAGCTATTTCATAGTGTCCGGAGCTATTTTCCTTTATTCCGTCACTTAATTTATTTAAAAAGGCAATGTCATCTTGAGAACGAGGTTTATCATCATTTGCATCCTTCAAATCAAATTCTAGAATGCGTATGGCATCTGCTGGAGCCAGTGGAGGAACTTCTTTAACTGAAAGTCTATGGCAGAGACTAGTAATACCTGAAGAGTCAAGCTTGGGTAATGAAGGTCCAACAATGCTCCAACCCAAATCAGTCTTGACAGCATAAGGTTCGTCATTCTCTCCTAAAATCGTTTGTCTTGGTGCCAGCGCCCTAGCACAATTATAGCCAATCAAGAGACCGGCTTCACAGTCTTTCAAAGAGGGAATCTCATCAACAATTGCAGAAAAGTGAGTCCAACGTTTAGCTGTTTCACACGTAGGTATGTGTGCATGGTTAACTGGGATGCAATCCTTAGTATATACAGGAGGGAGATCAATATAAGTGGCAGAACTATAACCCCTTACACGAAGTCCTGAAATCCTTTCACTCTTTACAATGGTATCCTTTTCAGTCATGGTAGTCAATTTCAACTTGACTGGAGATTTATCTGCCTGTAGGGCATTGCTCACTTCTTGATCGATAAAGGTTGTATCACTCTGTGAATCGAGCAAGGCATAAACAAGTTTTTCGGTACTCATGTTGTTAGCTGATGATAGCCATACTGGCACAACCATCGAGGTATAAGATGATCCCTTTCCGGCCACACTCAGAGACAGAACGGCTGTTGAATCATCTTCTTCCCTTGGAGCAGATACGGTTAATGAAGCCAGCCTTTCTGTTTTACTGAAATTATCATCATGAAGGCAAGTAGGATGTTTCCCTTTACACAAGTTACAGAGATGACGATGACGACAGTCCCTTGCACTATGACCAGTTTTCAAACATCCATAACAAAGATGATTTTCCTTTACATATGCTCGTCGTTCTGCCAATGTCTTGGTCATCAATTTGGAACAATCATAAAGCTGATGTTCAGAATCTTGACAAAACACACAAGGAGGTTTGACGTATTTCTCAATGATATTTGGTCTATTATGTTCCAAATCAGTCTGAGTATTAAAGACATTAGCCTTGTTTCCTTTGAACTCGCTGAGATTTTGTCTGTTGACAGATGTTAAACTGAGAGCATAAGATGACGTGACTGGGTTACAACTAATCTCTGCCTCTAATGAGACAAATGTCGCAAAGGTTTTAAAGTCAGGAAAATTCTTATTATCTCTTAAAGTTTGCGTAACTTGTCGATTCCAGCGCGAAGCCACCCAATCAGGTAATTTTTTAACTAACCTTTGGTTCTCATCACAGTCATTGAGAATTTGTAGACTTGCAACATGAGGTATGGCCTCCTGACAAGCATTAAGGAAATCTGAAAATTCTCTAAGTCCAATAGCATCCCTTGATTGAATTTTTGGCCAATCTGCAAGCTTCTGGCGAAAAGCGCGTTGAATCACAAATGGTTGACCGTACCTTTTATCCAATTTGCTCCAGGCATCCTTATAAGCTTCGTCATCACTCCTGTAGAAGGTACCATCAAGGGTTTTATATGCCGATCCACCCACATACCTTTTTAGATAATAAAGTTTATCAGCAGCAGATATACTTTTCCGATCAATCAATGACATAAAGGAAGCCTTCCACTCAACATACTGAATGGGGTCACCATTAAACACAAAGGGTTCTGGAGCTGGTAATCTGTTCAAATTTATACTGTCTTGTAAGGCTTGAACAAGAGAAGGCAATTCAGTTTGAGAAAGAGATATATCATTAGCAGGTTGGCTAGAAAGGCTTGGAGGCAGACAATGTTGTTCCATGATAACACGGTTTGTTGAAGGATGGTCAACGTCCTGCACTGTTATCCGATTATAAGCCTCAAACCTTGCCTGCGCTACTTTCAAATCCTTTTCCGCTTGTAGCTGCTCTAGTTCGCGTTTTTGAGCATCTAAGTCTCTCTCTTGTTTTTCTTGCAAATCTTGAATTTTCTTCTTCCGTTTATTTTCCTCCATTAGCATTTTATACTCCACTTCCTTTGCCGCCAATTCTGCAGCTGCTTCAGCATGTTTTGACGCTACACATGAAGATGCAGCATGATGACTTAACTGAGAACTAGATTTGTGACTAATTCGAGAAACCGTGGACCCATATATAGAACGAGCATAGCTGGATTCGAGTAGATCCTTTAAACGATGTTTTACTTGCTCTACATCAAATTCATCAATGCCTGATATTCTTTCATAGGCAACCTTTATTAAATCTGTTGTCACTGCCTCGCAAGCATCAACACGACGTCTCAGTTCAGTAGATGGCGTGACGTGATTTCTAATGTCAACATAGACACGCATAACCTTATCCTTTTCATCTTCTAGAGTATCAATAAGGGTTGCTAACTGACTCTCAGTAAGATCAGACTTGAGTTGAACTCTTGTTTTACGTGCTAACATTTTCCAGTATTCATACATAGAATTAAGCTTTCTTTCTTTCTTTAAAGCTTCCTCATTTTGAAAAGCAAGCATTTTTTCTGTGGGATTTCGTGGACGAACAGAACGTCGAGTACCTTGAGATTCTGTTAGATCTTCTCGAAGTTTACTGTTAAGTTCACTCAAGGTTTGTTCTGCTCGAAGTTTACCTTTAAGCTCACTCAAAGTCTGTTCTTTAAACTCAATTGTCTCAGTTATCTGTTGTCTCTTTGAAATCTCTGTTGATGTTTGATACTCATTATTAAGGGTTTCAATATCCTGTTGAAGATTACTAATCAACCTTTCACATTCAACCTGATCAAAGTTTGACTCTGTCATTTTTGTTCAGCTCTTGTCATTCACCGAATTAACACACAGTAATATAAAAATGTCCAACACAATTAAAATATCAATTAAATTCCCAGGGTGTAATCATGTAGCCTTGGACATTAATATCAAATGTTTGGTTTTTAAATAACCCCTTTTAAATACAAATATTTCCCTTAAAACTTATATAAATATCACTTTCAACCACAACAAATAATTTGGTCTTTCAAAAAACCTTAAACATTAAAAAACCTTGTTTAAACGTAAATGTCTTTTGTTTGGTTAACTATTTCACCTTAATATTCCTTTACAGCTGGAAAGGTGCGTCGAAAAATGTCACCTGAGGAAGAACACAGTCTTTCGGAGTCCGTAGTGTATCGTTTAGTCCTTAATTTCAACCGTAGTTATCCACAAACGAAGCACATTTTTCCTTTAACCATCAGAAATCGACCTGCTGCCCGTGAACACTCACTGCTCAGAGACCCGTCAGCATGGACACCAATTGGTATGCAGCAGACTCGAACGATGAATGGCCAAGCTCTTACTTTAGCTACCCCACTCGATTGATGGTCAATACTCATTAACTGATGTTTTTCATTAGCGTTTTATTCGTGACACTCATGTAGACACCGTAAGAGCTACAACAAAACAGACAGATAAAAACAAACACTGTCACTCAAACACATTAACTAACATCACAATAAACAATACAAAAACAAAACATATACCTTATAACCCTCAAGTGGGATGCACAAGACTTAATGGGGGGAGAAAACCGTCGTGCCTTTCGGACTGCGTCCTCCGCAAAGTTAAACACACACACACCTAGCGCAAACAGAGCGTGCTTTATACACGCCAATCCACGCTAAGGCCGTATCATAATAAAAGTCCTTCAAAAAATGAATAAATACAGACCTTATAAATTCAAACAAATTTGCAATCCTTTACATTTACTATTTGAATATTTAAGTTCATAAAGAACGAATATTCGAATATTCGTTTATTTAAATTATGTTAATTAAGACATGCGTGTTTTGTATTTTTCATTTTGTCATAATTTCACAGAAGGCTTATAATTAGGAAATACCCACAACAAGCTAAACTTATATTCTGTATGTGTATATATATATATATATATATATATATATATATATATATATATATATATATATGTATATATATATATATGTATATATATATATATATATATATATATGTATATATATATATATATATATATATATATATATATATATATATATGTATATATATATATATATATATATATATATATATGTATATATATATATATGTATATATATATATATATATATATATATATATGTATGTATTTTCAAGTTGAAAGCATTGTAAAAAAAAAATATATATTTTTTTAATTCTTCTTAAAAAATATCCTACAGAAAAAAAGGCGTTAAACCCCCATGCGGAGCGAAGTCTGAGTCAAACCCTTAGTTTCAAGTCGGTCGTTAGTAGGCTATGAATTCATTACTGTTTGATCTTACATACATTATACCCAATATTATACACTAACCCCAAATCTAAGCAAAGTTTGAGGACTTGACAAAGTAGGCTATCATCATTTAAACAGACTCAAAACACCAAATAAGAGCAAACGAAAAAACACATCTACATAACCGACTGCTCAGTCGCCATATAAATATCTTCTCAGTTTATTTTGACATGTATTTGTGAATAAAGAAAACCCTATTTATCCTACCTGCTTCGGTGAAAGCCCGTTCTTCTGACTAGATAAAATGGCGGTGCTGCGGAGAAAACTCATTTTACAAATAACGTAAGCTGGCTCGGTACATTATTGTTGACTGTGCAAAGTCACTAACGTTAGCTTAATTTAAAAACATTTCACAAAGACAGAGCTTTGCTTTTAAACTGCCATGTGCAGTTATCTGGTTCATTTTCGAAAGAGCACCGCATATAATAAATGTTCTCCGTTTCATTTCGTTCTCCGTGTCTGTCTGTTATTAACAAAATAAAGTAGACTTTATAACAGAAAGCTTACAAATCTCTCATGATGTGTTGATGCGGGCGGCGGAGAAGCACGTTTAATAACATGTGAGCCCTCACTGAGCCATTGGCCAAATATGGCGCGGCGCACAAACCCGGTGATAAAAGGAAAAATTTAAATTCATCTGCAATCTGCATTGCCAAACAATCAGAAATACATACGAATTAATGTTCATGTATATATTTCGTAACTATGGATGTTAACAATTAATCGATCTTCGATTAATTGTCGATAAGAATTTACTCGATAAAACTTAACGATTGTTGAAAAACAAGATCATGCATGTGTGTGCGGCGCCTGCGCAAAACACATACAGTCGGAGAAAAAAAAATTAAGCGAGCACGCAAAAGTTAAACTACTAGCTATGATCACAACGATGCTCGATGCCAAGCACACGCATGTGCTTTTTAACGTCATGCGAGACGAGACTGGCTGGCTGCCAACGCAACGAAATGACATCTGCAGTGGATCTGATCCGATGCAGAAAATGCAAATACGTTTAGGATACTGAAAGCAAAGACCCTCTTCAGGAAAGCCTGCAAGATTAGCATAGCAACGCTGCTATATACAGAGAAGGAGACCAGAAGCTGTTTTTAATGAACAGATTAAAATGTAATCTTAAATTATGGCAAGAAACTGTCAAATGTAAACTGTAACTGACTGTCGTTACACCCTGAATGCCCGCAACATATATCACTGATCATCATTATTGACTGGCTGAGGCGCTGCTTGTTTTCTAATGGAAGGTTGCCATCTCCGTAATATAAGCAACTTTGCTGAAAGTACGTCTAAGCTGAGGTGACGACGAGAAAAGTGCCCTTCGTGTGCTTCTTGGATATAATTACAAACAGTGTATCAACGACTCGGAAAGCGAGGTAAACAACTTGAAAAATAACACTTAATGATAATAAAACTGTTATTTTGACATGGACTTTCATGCGTCTGTTTCAGAGTGCCCATGTGAGGCGGAGTTATACACTGTGTCTATTAGTCATTATATTTCATTACGAGATAAGTTTAAATTGATGATTTTATCAAAACAACAACTACATTGACTCATTTTTAGGGATGCACCGAAATGAAAATTCTTGGCCGAAACCGAAAACCGAAAATGAGGAAACCAAGGCCGAAAAACCGAAACACCGAAATAAATTATTATGCCAATTATTAGTACAAATGCATTTATGGCTATCACTGTGTACTAACTTTACTAGGGGTGTGTGACAGATCAGAAAACTCACGGTTCAGATCACATTACAGTTTTTGAGGCACGGATCGGATTATTTTTCAGATCAGCAAAAAGGGGGTGGGGAAAATCTAATAACAAATAAAGAAATTAAAACATTTATAAAAAAGAACAAAGCTGCACATTAATAAGGGCTAACATTAGCATTAGGTACAGAAATCGAATTAAATGAGTCATAACATGTCTTTATTGTATAAATTAAATATTTTATTATTTTTAGAGCTATTTGTCTCTTTGTTAGACTTAAGTAGGTTAATTGAGGTTACTGTTTCTTTAAATAAGCAGAGACTGGTTTATGACTGTAATCTATACATACACTTAAGACATAAACAAATGTTTTTATTAGAAAAAGAATACTTTGGAGATAATTTTGTTTATATGTGCCCTGTCAATAACAGAAAGATTTTATGTTCGCTTGTTTGCATCTCACTCGTGTGTGCACTATTGAGGGCACTTAAATGCGCGCGCGCACAGAGAACGAAGGCGAATCCCAAATAGCGCAGCATAAAAACGTTACGTTGTTTTTCATTGCTTTATTCGGCGCATGTATGTTAATGGACTATACAGTATGTGACACATTTGCGTGACTCTCTCTAAAGTTTACACATCAAGAGTTTTGATCTTTGAAGGGCGTACTCACTGTGATGATCACGTCTGGACCGGACACAACCACATGTGCCTCTGTGCGTACTTTAGCGCCTTTTTGCGGTTAAATACATCCACGCCGCATACATGTTGCTTCAGACAAGCACGTGCAGGTCGCGGTTTCTGTTTGCGTCATCACAACATTTTGGCCGTATTTTTTTTCGGTGATAAAAGTCTTTCGGTGGCCGAATATTCGGTACATCCCTACTCATTTAACAATCCCACTAGCATGTTATTTAGACAAAATAAAATCTTTTAATTCGCGTGAGGAAGCTGTCGTTTTTATGCACACTTTTATGTCATTGGCTATATGCCACTGCAGTGAAGGCTTATTGCACTATTACTGTTAACGATTATTCGATTGATTGATCGTTAATTTAAATGATCATCGAATATGGGAAATTGCATAAATTGACATCCCTAGTCGTAACCCTTTAGTGGCACATTAAAAACAAACACACATTTGAATAGCATTTTTTTAAATTCGAATTATTATGGCAGATCGAATATTCGAATATCCGTAACAATCCCTAATCCAGACCATGAAAACCATCAAACAAGTATTCCAAGACTCATCTGTTTTGGTAGATCCTTTCCAGGTGATCACATATGCCAGTGACGTTGAGCTTAGAAGCCATACTCGGCCAACAATCAACTGAGGCTGAATGTAAAATGGTGGTAGCTTTGAGAGGACATTGAGAGGAGCAGAATTCAATTTTTTTACATTTGAAAATAAGTGTCTAGCTGTGATCTGCGCAGTAGAAAAATGGAAGGCATGACCTGGACTGGGGCGACTTGACATCTTTACAGACCATGCAGTGCTGGCCTGGGCATTTAATTTCTGAAAAACAACTGGTTGGCCCAATGGACAGCTCTGCTCTAACAATTCAACTTTTTAGTACATAACAGAACAGGTTATCTCCATCTTGTCCTTAGGTGTTATCTAGAGCACATCAAACAGAGAAGGTGGAAGAACCAGCCTGTTTAGACATAAACACTCTCAAATGCTCCTCGGACATGCCATATACCATGGCTAAAATACTGTAGCTAGAGCACAAAGCACAGACAGCTCCATTACTCACCTGCAGTCTGTTAACAAGGACTGAAAAATCTAAGACCAACAGATTTCCTTCAAGAACTACCAGGGGGTGTTGTATCACAAAGTCTCTCTGGAAAAAGAACAATCATACCAAAATTAAAATCTGGATTTCTGAATTACTACCCTGACAACTCTCTGGGCGGACATCTAGGAAGATTAAAAACAGTGCTTAGGATAGCTGAGTCTTCTTTCATTTATTTGTATGCTTGTAATTGTTACAAGTAGACTAGTGAAAGTTTATAATTATACTGCCACTTAACAGTAAAGAGAAGCAAACGCAAATTAACACATCCACTGCCTTGGTAAAAAGCTTATTCTGTTTGCATATAATCTGATTATGTATCTTTGAATAACTGTACTGATTCTTCTCAGTGAAGGGCCTGCAAGAAGATGACGGACTCCTTGCTCAGGCACTGGAGGGTTGGGCGCTACAGCAGGCTGTGACTGGATTCAAACAGAGTGGCCAATATGACCAGGCAGAGGCTCTATGTTCTCAGGTACATACACAGACCTATACTTAAACTCTTACTTTCTTCCTCATCTCATCAGACTATGAATTGGGAACAGATGCAGATACTGACATATTTACTTTACAATGTTTTATTGCTTCACAGAAAAACACAGTTTCTAGTTTGTTTTTTAAAGCAATAAACCACAAGAGGTCTTCCTTATAGTGATTGTAGCTTTCTTACTAGTACAACTATATAGGTCGTTTTGTTGTCAGCTAATATTTATTTGGCTTTCAAGCCAAATGGTGTTGGCACATTAATATGGTACTGAACAGTTTGAAGATATAGCATGGTGTCTATTTTATTAAAGGGACACTTAACCCATTTGCATTAAACTTTGTATCTTTAGAAAACCAGTCATGTTTTTGAATGGTCGTGCATCATTCCCTCAGATTCCCATGATACTGGAGAAATGCGCATTTCAGTGTTGCACTTCCTTCATTCAATAATGTAAAAATCGTCATTTTGCATTATTGAAAGAACTCCGTATCATTTTTCCATGGGGGCTATGGGTGGGACCCACTCACGCTACAGATCTATAACAGATCAGTGTGTGGGACTTGCCAAAATCATGAAAATAAACGATACAGATGCCATCTTTTTGGAAGCTAAGCTAACAGACGCTGTGGAGCCAGGCTTGATGTTTTACAACAATAGGTAATGGAAGAGGGTGATTTTGACAGATTTGTGCCATAAATTCTGAAAGCATTTGAGTTGATTTGGTGAAAAAAAAATGTAATCTAATTTTTTGTATCTTACTAAAATATAATCCATTATTTTATAAAAATCTAGACCTATATCAAGACAACATATAAGGTATTTCATTAATTTGCATGTTTCCTCTTACGTCACTTCTCCCAGGGATTCTCCCAGTGCTTAAAAGCCGGTAGAACACACACATGCACACTTCTCAACAGCGCTTTATTCCTATTTACAAATTAAAAGACACACATTTTAATTTCTTTGATGGATGTAGAATGCAACACACTTTGCTTGCTTATTTTGTTCAAAAGCATGAGCAATATAAGTCCACATCATACTAATAAGAAACTATGCTGCTAACCACAGCTGGAAAGTTATAGTTCAAACTACACAAGTTTGCAATGCAGTTTGTGAATGTCCTCTGGAACAATGGTTTTCGGGAAACACCCAAATCTTTAAACTAAGATTTTACGATGGAACTTGACACCATAGATGGCTTCAATGCTTTTGAGAACTGCACCCCTGCTATATGATGACAGAAATACAATGGTTTCCAAGAACTTGTGGACAGCCAAGGAACTAATCTGCCCTACAAAGGCAAAAGGCAGTAACTTCGTTTTTGGTCGAAAATTTGTTATTGATATTTTTGGGACATTCAAGACCTCCTTTATCATGTGGATAAGTATCTTGAGTCAATGTTGTTGGTTTTTTGAGAAAAAAAATATCAAGAAGAAAATAACTGACAACTAAAGTCACTAAAAAGTCTAAACTTTAAAGTCATTTTTCTCAGTTCTACACTCTAGTGCAGTGTTCTTCACTCCCAATCCTGGAGAGCCGGTGCCCTGCAGAGTTTAGCTCCAACCTTAATCAAACACACCTACCTGTGATTTTCTAGTGGCCATGAAGACATTGATTAGCTTGCAGGTATGTTTGATTAAGGTTGGAGCTAAACTCTTCAGGGCACCGGCTCTCCAGGGTTGGGAGTGAAGAACACTGCTCTAGTGAGTTAAGGTCTTTTGCCTTTGTAGGGCAGTAATGCTGTAAATTTTATTGTTTAGGGAGATTTGCTTTTACTTTAATCTCCTTGATTAAAGCATTTTTGACCATTGTGAAGAGCAATAGATAATCAAACTTTAGCATATAATATGTATGCCTTGCTTTATTTTTTTCTCACTCAGGTGCTGAGTGTATCACCAGAGCATCCTGTGGTGTTTCTGATGTTGAGGCAGGTTCAGTGTGAGCATTTGCTACTGTCAGTGACTGGTAACTGCATTCCGCCTGCAGTAATGAATCAGCTGAGTGCTGCTGTCATGACCAACCATACCTCTGTGTTCGCCTGGCATGTACGTACACTCATTATTTCTAGACATTTTGTCTAAACATTAAAATATATTACTTATTCAGTAGATGTGATTTATGCTGTTTATATGAAGAAGGATTTGATCTTAAAATTGTTTTTTGTCTGTCTTAGTGGCTGGCAGTAGTGTACCTCTCTCAGGGTCTGCTGACTCAGGCTTCTATGGTTTACAGACAGAGTCTTCAGCTCGCCTCTCAGCTGGGTGATTACAATGGAAAGATAAGCAGTCTGCTCAGACTGGCCCTGCTTGCACTTATCCCATGTATGGTGAGGACTGATTTTATACAGGGATGGTTGGAGAAACATTTAAAGGTTTTTAAAGACACTTTTAATACATAATATAACACATAATATAATATAATAATAAAAGTAATAATAGAGTAGACTTTGGTTGACAGAAGTGGAACTCAAAAAACAATGTTTAGTCATTTGATTTAATTTAGTTAATTAATCAAAATGAAGAGATTCTACCGTCTAATTTTGTGATCCTTTGTTTCTTCTAACAATTTTTCATGAACAGTAAGTCTAGGGTGACAACCTCCAGTCAGACAAAATGTGGGACAAGTTGCATGTTAAAGTGTGACAATGTGTGACAGACGTAATAACTTTAAACTTAAGATATATTGTCTAACTAATTTACCAAGAAACATTTTTTAAACCCACCGACCAAAAGATTAAGACATTACCACAGAAAAACTGAATTTGCATAAAATGCAAAAAGCTCTCTCTGCTTAACCATCTATAGGTCTTAACTAAGAGTATGTTGCGGTCACTATTAAAAGTTCATCGTCTCTTTTTCGTGGCCACACTGGCCATGGCTGCTTTACCTGACATAGAGATAGAAAAAGTACACACATCCTTTACTCAAGTAGAAGCAGTGTTGCCAACTTTTTTCAATGGAAAGTAGCTAAAGCTTGCTTGGAAAGTCGCAAATTGTCGCTAGATTACGTCATTGCCTCATTAGCATTTATTTGCATTCTTACTGCATCGCCAGTGTCACGTTTCATTTCTCTTTGAACTTTCACAAATTTAATTTTAATACACATTAATGCCTAAAAATGTTTTCTCCTTTGTTTATCTGTTTCTGTTCTTATAAAAAGAAACATGTGTATGTTCATATTTAAATGTCCAAACAGTCCAGTTTTAAAACATGAGCATACGCTGATAAATCATGGGAAATGTTGTTTTCTAGGTACATAGCTCATTAACGCGTTGATCAGCTCCATAATAGTTTTGTCTGTTCTGAATGTGCTGCTGCTCACCTCACTTAAATACATTTATTTTTTGGTATAGTGATTTTTTTATTCAAAGACCATTTTACATTTACATCCTGCCATAAATGTAAGCTATCGCGGGATCAGCCAGCTCTGGCTTCCCGCATGCACGATTATGCAGTCTGGACGCAGAGAGATTAACCACATCTCCTGCCCTGACTGCAGCTGGGAGAGAACTGCTCTGCTGCGCTAGGACTAGACTGCCTGTGAGTGCTTTGGGATGGGAGTGAGAGGAGTGAACGACACGCGCTTTCACATCAAAGTCTCCAACAACGGCAGAAAAAGTCGCTAGATTTTATCGCTAGTCGCTTTTTAAAAAGAAGTTGCTAAGTAATAACTACACTTTTTACGTCAAGTTTAAATAAAGAAATATGGGCTCTCACATGTAGTTAAGTAAAATCCATTAACATACCTGTTTTAGCGTCACGCTGATAACTGGACTTCATCATTTTAATACATTTGTGACCCGTCACGGAAACCAGGGACACAAGTCGGCAGCACAAGTTTCGAGAAAATGAGAAACAAAGTTTTTTTTTCCAAATTTGTGATTTTCGTTTTATTGCAGAATCTGTTAGTTGAGATCACGAAGAAGCCTCTCCATGTTTGAGATAGCAGTTTTTGTATATTTAAAATCGTACATTTTGCGTTTGAAATAGGCTTGTTTTTGCGTCATTGTCTGTGTGTATATTTACATACTGTATAAGCTTGTGTTTTCGCCTCCGCCCCCAAAGGGAACAGCGTGACTACTAAATAAGGATAGTTCGCCCAAAAATGAAAATAATGTAATTAATGACTCACCCTTATGTCGTTCTAAACTCGGAAGACCTCCGTTCATCTTCGGAACACAGTTTAAGATGTTTTATCGTTAGATTTAGTCCGAGAGCTTTCTATCCCCTTCATTGAAAATCTATGTATGGTTTCCATGTCCAGAAAGGTAATAAAACATCATCAAAGTAGTCCATGTGACATCAGTGGGTCAGTAAGATTGTGTTGATGCATCGAAAATACAGTTTGGTCCAAAAATAGCAGAATTACGACTTTATTCAGCATTGTCTTCTCTTCCGGCTCGAGCATGAAGTCACGTGACTGTAGTGACACGGCTGCCCTGTTCCTCAGACATGTTTGCTAAGTTTTTTTTTTTTCAAACTTATAGCCTGCGTCTCCCCAGACTGTAAAGCTCGGGCGCACAAAACAAAAGAAAAATAAAAGAAGCTGGGGCGGAACAAATAACAGTCAGCCGCATCACTGACTTTATGCGGCGCCGCAGTCGGATGACGTCAAAGTACCGCGAGAGCTCTTCAAGAAATCTTACGGAGTAGTTTAATTTCGACTCGCTCTCGCGGTACTTTGACGTCATCTCTATGTCAGTTCTTGCAGCGCAGCATGAGTCCAAACCCACAGAAGTTACACAGATATCGTTGTATTCTTCATATAATTGGCTACATGTTTTGTCTATCAATATTTTCCATGAAGTCATTGGCTGATGGAGGAACGAGCGAGCCATTGGTAACATCTCTAAAGGATGTCACGTTTTCGACGGCGCTGTTTGGATGATCTATTATACTACTTCCCTATTTTAAATACAAACTTTTAAGGCGGGTTCATGTGTTTAACGGAGTGTAAGCTCATATACCCTTACATGTTACGATTTAAATAGTCTTCAGATTGTATATTATATTGTATTACCAGACATTCATGCGAAATCTGATGTAAACAATCTATATTTCACGGATTATACGCATTAAAATGGTCATTGGATAATCTGAAACAGACTGGATTCGACTTGTGATCCCCACAAAGGTAAAAAGAGTCATGTTTATTTTTGCATGTTGTCATTTGGTCATAAAATACTACATATGATGCTAGAACATCTCAAAACGGCTTTACAGGGGGTATGGCTTAGCTAAATGAGATGTAAATGAGCCCTATTGTCTCCCCCAGCTGGAAAGAAGAGTCCCTTTCGTCTCGATTTTCTCGGTTTGAGTATTTCTGAGTTCTTATATTCAAATGGCCACAACTTCTCCAAATCTTATCAGATTTCCATGTGTTACACATCGTTGGAAAGCTTAGAAACTGCACTTTCAGAATCTGTGAATAACTCAAAATGCCCAGATCCGACTTGTGTCCCTACTTTCCGTGACTGGTCACATTTAATACAAAAAGATTTCAGCTTACGAAGCAGCTTACGTTACGTTACGTTTTTAACCAAGGTGATTATTCCTTATCTCTTGTCTGTGACAAAGGGCACTTCTCATAATTACGTACTACCCTTCATCTGTTTGCATATGTAAATTTTTTCTAAATTAACCAAAACATGCTAATCTTTATATTTAAAACAACACAATTGGTTGAGGAGGTTTTCCACTTCCCAACATGCTTTGCATAAGCCTGCATTACCAGAGCATTTTTTGAAATGTAGTGATATTCAGGGCACTATCATACACCTGGCGCAATGCATGACGCAAATGTCTTCTGCTAGTTTTAACCCTGCGCAATTATCATTTTTACGTTTAATGCCACATTGTTTAAAGGACAAGTTCGGTATTTTAGACTTAAAGCCCTGTTTTCAGATTGTTTATGGTGAAATAGAACGGTTTTGACTGAAATTTCGACATTTGCGGCTGCCCGGAGAATTTTCGCGTGATTGTGTTTCAACTCACACCTCTACAATGGGTTTAATGGTGCACTGGAACAATCCTTCCTAAAATGCATTAAACTTTCGTTTACAAAGACGTGAAACTCACCGAGTGGTCAGGGGTGTTCACTGGTATGCTCACACAAAAATCGCTGCAAAATACGCATTCCAACAGGTTTTATCGTAGTTTTTACCAACTCCATTGACTTGTATTAGATGTCCTGTGAGGTACGGTATTACTTTGCGCCGGGAATTTTGTTTCTATTCTTGCAATTGGCAATGGCGGATTAGCGCCACCACCTGGGCTGGAGTGTCTATTATTCAAGCTCTAAGCGGAAGAATGTACGGGTGTGAGGCGTTTGGAAAAATAGGTCCACAAGTTAACAACGAATGCTAAAACAGCTGTTGGAAAGCATCTTTTGCAGCGATTTTTGTGTGAGCATATCAGTGAACACCCCTGACCACTCGAGTTTCACGTCTTTGTAAACGAAAGTTTAATGCATTTTAGGAAGGATTGTTCCAGTGCACCATTAAACCCATTGTAGAGGTGTGAGATGAAACACAAACATGCGAAAATTCTCAGGGCAGCCGCAAATGTCGAAATTTCAGTCAAAACCATTCTATTTCACCACAAACAATCTGAAAACAGGGCTTTAAGTCTAAAATACCGAACTTGTCCTTTAAATAGCAATTTTCTGGTCTGAAAACAAGGTGTGTTAAGGCGCATTGTTGGCGCGTTGCTATTTTGATCCAACTAAAATAGACTACCACTGACCAACTAAAACCTGGTCTACAGTCAATGACGCAATATTGTTCTTGTTAATTAATGAGCGCGTTAGTAATATACGACTATAAACGGAAGGACAATGGGCATTTGCTTATCACACATGGATACGCAGCACCACACTAACATTTTTAAATATGAAAAATTAAAGGATAAGAATGTAAAAGGTTATTATTGAGTCTCTTGGACATAAATGTGGACCGATTATGAGACTTAAAAGTCTCATTTTAATTTACATATTTGTAAATTATTCTTTGAGATTACACTGATCATGTAGGCTATCCTTTCATTTACAGCTATTAAAAGCCTGCTATTACTTTAAAGGGACTGTAAGTAGGATTTTAAGTGTTTTATTAATCAAAATCAATGTATTTATTCATAAATATGTCCTCGTTGGTGTCAAATGACCTCAGCCAGTGATCTGACTTTTCTTTGTAAGCTTAGAATTTCTCCTCTTTACTTACATTGAACGGGTAAGTCCAAGGAGGCTTCCATGTCATTTCACCGTATTGATAAACAGTGATGGGAATAACGGCGTTATAAGAAATCGGTGTTACTAACGGAGTTATTTTTTTCAGTAACGAGTAATCAAATAAATTACTGTTTCCCTCGTTATAACGCTGTTATTGTTACTGACATTAAAATGCTGCGCATTACTAAAACTTTCAGCCAACTTTCAACTTTCAAAACTTTCTCAGCCACTGTTTTTCTCGTGTGTGTGTGTGTTGGGAGAAACATAACTGATGATGATTGGTGTGTGTATGTTAGAGGGGGTGGGACAGCCACATAGCTGATGATGATTGATTAATTTCCATCGTTAGCGCGTTAGAGTTCACACACAAGCACGCACAGACAGTGACAGTCTGACTGCTCAGAACCAGTGTAGAAAGTCTGAGCAACTTTGTCACTTTGTCGCTAGATTTAGCAACTTTCTATCACTTTAAATACTTTATTTCAAAAACAGGGTGTCCGCGGGGTTTTAAAAAGTATTAAAAAGTGATAAATCAAAATTGTCAAATTTAAGGCCATTAAAAGTGTTAAATGTGGTCTCAGAGGTATTATTTTTTTCCAAATTAGGTATAATTTTTTCAGACTATCAGGTGTCACATTCTGATTGAAATTCTCTCTGCGTTCGCGTTAGTTCGTTTAAATATGGGCTCTAGCATATCTGGGCTCATAATCAAAGATCTTTTGTCTCTGGGATGTGATCAAAGCCTGGAGTGGAGCCAAATCACGTTCCTCTCTCCACTGTAAGCGTTCTGTAATCACTACGCACCGGATCCACTGACTGTATCACGTTAAGCTGAGGTAAAACTTTATTTCAGCTAGCATGGTCAAACTTATAATGCAGGAAGGCTCCGATGTTTTGAAGATCGATAAAGGTGTAAAAGACCAATGGAGATTGACTTGGCTTAGCGAAATGATGAAGATTGGCAAGCCTTTCAGTTCGTGGGCTAAGAAAACCAAAAAACCAGGTAACTTGCGTGTCTTTGCACAGTATGACTAACGTTAGGGGTCCCGTATTTTGGGGGTAAATGATTTCTCACCCACGTGATCATCCGCGTCACGTTTTTTAATGCTATGCTGATCTAGCCAGTGGCTGTCTGATACAACGGGTTTGTTAAACTTGTGGGTAAAATTCATGTGGCGCCACAAGAACCAAGAGGCAGATGACATCAAAATCCCGTGAGAGCGATTGACGAGGAATCATAAGAGGAGACTGCTTTCGAAATCCTCTCGCTGGACTTTGATTTCATCCACCTATCTTGCCGTTGCATTTGCGTGTGGTCTCAAAAACGTATCATTTGTACATATATTTGAACACCGCAATTAAATAACAAGTGATTTTAAGCCATTCAGTCACAAACAACAGTGCTAAATGCGTCTGCTGTTTCTGTGTCAGAGGAGTATGCAAGCCGCGCATTCGTTTCTCATTGAGCTAATGTGTTGTATTTTTGCTGCTTTATTAGCCTTAAATAACACATATGCCTCAAAAATCCTGTCTTTGCAAATATCCTCATATAAACACGACCATTTAGGTCTTAGGAGAAAGTAAACAGCAAAAACATTGTGCATAAAATAGCACATCAGCGCTGCCTCTATTGTAACATAATAATTTGTTAATAAAGGAACAGTCATTCAATTAACATCTTTCACTATAGTTACAGACATCCTGTGCAAATTGTACACTAGTTTAACTCGAGTTACTCGTTCAGGGTTTATATTCATACAAAACGTTTCTGTATTAGAGCTGTGACTGTAAGCTGTTGTGTGACGAGAACAGACCCTGGATTATTTGTTTATGTGTACTGCACAGAGGCGATTCTAGGGTTAGAGCTTTAGGGGTGCTGAGCACCCAATGAGCTCCACTGCCACCACCCGCTCTTTTTTCCTACAGAAACCAATAATATGTCTATTGTTAAATAGCTATCATTTTAACATTGGTTCTACTAACTCCAAAAAAATTTTGGAGACCTTTCAGGCATGAAAATGGGTCAGGGGTGAAAAAGATGAGAAGAATATTACCCCTCTAGGGTCCGGGGAGCATGCTCCCCCTTAGAACTTTTTTTAAAATAACATATTTTCAAGCATCAATCTGATGAGTTTTCAGATGCATTTTTTTGCCAACCTTTTTATTTCTAATTAATGGTGAGCTAGCACATTTTTGCCATTAATGCCATATTAAAGTCTCAAGACAAAAGGTGGGCTACACCAGCAGTGTGGGTATGGTTTTATGTGAATATACAGTGTATCGTTTTAAGCCTTTATCAAAATGTCAAATCTCCTAATTTATAACTTTTATGCCTACAACATATGGTAGGTTTATTAATAGTTTGTTAATTTGCAGCTTTTCCTTTAACAGTCCTTTAATTGAACCATTATATGTCTAAAACAAAACACTTGTGACTCCTGCACTAAGGGTTAAAAACGTTTTCCCCTTCATATTAATCTACATGTGACAAACTAAAAACTATTTATTGTCTAGTTTGATAGTCAGACAGTTAGTGATTTGACACATAACTTACCGGTACTGGTGGTATACAGTGATATGTAGTTTGTTTTCACTCTGTTCCAAACGCCATGTTTTCATGACGACTGACCAGAAAAGACGCAAGTGATGTCATGTTTACATAACTCCCGATTGTTAAAATGAGTCTCAAATTAACCATAAATCATATAATAAACTTTAACAACGGAGACACACGTATGCAACTTTCCCACTGAGGCGCACAAAACTGCATGCGTCTTGCGGAAGAACATTGTAACCGGCGCTACTTCTCTCTGTTTAAGTCTATGGACGAGTCACCCAGGTACTGTACTACTCCGCAGCGCGCGGGTAGTGTACCCGCCGGACTAAAATAATCCGAAAATAAATACTTATTATACGTGTACCATGGTGATTCAGTATAAGATAAAAACACGGCTTGAAAGATTGATTCGTGATGTACTCGCTCATTATAAACATAACGTAAACATTTTGTAAGATTTGAACAAAAAAGTTGCATCACAACACTTTTAACTGATTCTATCTCTGCGTGTGTTTCGCGCTGAATGACGGACGGGGCGATGCAGGTACAGAGAAGTAGAAGAGGATGACACCATTTGCTAAGGGGGGAGGTTTTCATTTTCTACCTTATTATACATTTTAAACCACAAACTACGGAGTATGTTTTGAACATTATTTAACATTGTCAAAGACGAACGAACATTTTAGAATAATTAAATTTCTTGCCCCAAGTTTTAGGGGTGCTGAGCTCCTTTTTAGGGGTGCTGAAGCACCCCTAAAAAGGGGCTAGCCTCGCCCATGGTACTGCATAATATGATATGAAAAATTTGTATTTGTTCACATTAGTAAATGCATTATATAACTTGAAAAAACAATATAGAGTATATAAGCATTCATTAATTCTTGTTTATGTCATTACAGTAATTGACGGTAGTTCATGCTGCATTCACTAATGTTAACAGTTTCAACTTTGATTAAAAAAATTATTAGTAAATGCTAAAATAAATACATTAACAATTAATAAATAATTAATAATACACTCAAAAAAATATTTAACCCCAAAAGTTAAAACTTATGCATTTCAATTGCATGTCAATTTTCCATCCAATTTAATCACATAAATCAAATGTAAAAGTTAACATTATGTTTTAAGCTAAACCATCACATTCAATTTATGTGAATGAATTAAATAAATTTTATGTTAATCAATTATCTGGGTTTTAAGATTGGGTAATACATAAACTTTATTCTTTTTAAATAACTTATTGCTATTGCTTTATATAACTCTTGTTTCTGTTAATTATATTAAATAAATTGTCAAAAAATTTTTAGTTATCACTGTATGCATTTATTGTGTTGCAATTCAGCTTCATAAAACACAGGAAGCTAATAAAACTTGACACACAGAAACAGTTTTCTTAATATACATAACTACTGTATTACAGTATCAGTGCTGCTACAAAACCAGTCCTTAGATTTCTAACCACTTTTGTTTCAAGATTAACAAGAGGTACAGGAAGGTGCATGTATCTTGCATTAGTGTCATTAGCAGCATTCCAGAGTTACTGAACTCGGTTTCAACATTCCAAAGTGATATTTGGAGCTTCATATGAACGCAGTAATCGAAAAACATTTTTACTTAGGAGACATAACTATAACAGTATCAGTGCTTGTATTTCCAAACTGGCTCAATAGCACAAGAGCTAACAACTTTTGTATCAGAGCTACAGGAAGGGGCATCAGGTGCATCATCTTCATCAGTTTGTAGAACAAAATCCAAAAGTTCACAAGTTTTCAAATGTCCTTATAGATGTTGGAAAAATCCAAACAAGCCAAAATGCCCTTTTCACTGAAAGAGTTTGATTTTAAGTGCTTGAACTTTTTGGGAAAGCTTGTTGCCATCCAAATTCATCAGTACCTTCTGAAAGAATTCAAACGTGAATTTGAAGCTCTTAGGGTAGCTTAAGTTGAGAGCGTAGATCAGTCCGAACAGGATCACTACTCCAAAGGAAATACTCTTCAAGCGTTGAAGCAGCATCACACCTTCTATCACTACCCCAACATCCCCTAGATTCTCCTCAGCACCAGCACCTTCTCTACGGATCGCATAAATCCCGAGAGTAGTCTCAGAAATTCCTCTCTCAGCTTCTACAGGGTTGCAGTCCTAAATCCAAAAGAAAAAAATAACCCTGTTCAGTTTAACTGAAATATTGGACACATGCAGCTTAGAAATTAGTTTATATTCTTATATAAAAACATATACGAACCATGAATTCTTTCACGAGTGTTGTGATGTCTTCATTGAGATAAACACACAGACTCTTTATGACACAGACTCGTTTGAGGTGCATGTCATCACGCTAGAAAATAATAAAACAATATTAAATACAAAGATTATAATGACATCATTGTAATTAGTTCTACATAGAAAAGAAATACATTTTACCACACCTTGTCAGCAATTGCCATTATGCGTGATATCTTCTGTCCAGAAGCACCTCCTTTGCTTTTAAAAACCTTATGCAGGTTTGCAGTGTATCTATCCAGCTGCCCAAAGAACTTGGTCAGGAGTGGCACTGTTGTTATCCGCATGAATTCAGCGTTTATCTGAGAGAAAAATGGAAATTAAAATGGACAATAAATATAGGTTTACTATGGAGGATTTAGTTGTATTTTACCAAAATTGTATTGTGTCTATAGTTCTTACTATATAGTTATATATACACTATATATACACATATACATATACATACACATACATACACACATACAAAAACACATACATACTATATAGTTCTTATATATTAAAAAGCAACAACAAAAAACACAAACCTTAACTCTTTCACCGCCAGCGTTTTAAAAAAAAAGTTGCCAGCCAGCGCCAGCGTTTTTCATTATTTTCACCAAAGTTTAATGCCTTCCAGAAAATGTTCTTCTTTAAATATAGAAACATACAATATAACAAATGAAAGAACAGACCCTCTGCTTTCAAACAAAAAAAAATGTTTCATCCTACCTTTAGTGGTTCTTTTGCAATCAGCTTTTGAATATGGGTAGGTTTTTGCAAAAACACCATATTTTGAGCAAAAAGCAAAGATAATTCCATTTTTATGACGGACTTTTCATAGAGATCCCATTCAGAGCGATCTTTAAAACAGACACGGACATGCAGCAGCTTGCCATAGGGCAATACTTCCGGTTTTAAAAAGTTGCGGAAGGGCCACCTGGTGGATAATAGCGGTATTGCGGAAAGACGGAAAATCTCGTCATTGGTATGAGGCGCCGTACAAGCCAAAATTCATTCTGGCACTCTCACTCACATACATTCTCCTTTCACACACATACATCCTCCTTTCACACACATACATCCTTCTTTCACTTTCATACATTCTCCTTTCACGTACATACATTTCTACCCTCTCACACACATGTATTCTCCTTTTACACACATACATTCTTCTTTCACACACATACATTCTCCTTTCACATACATACATTTCTACACTCTCACACACATACATTCTGCTTTCATACGCATACATTCTCCTTTCATACACAAACATTCTCCTTTCACATACATATATTTTACTCTCTGTCACATATATACATTATCCTTTCACATACATACATTTCTACTCTTACACACATACATCCTCCATTTACATACATACATACATACATTTCTACTTTTTCACACACATACATTCTCTGTTCATGTACATATATTTTTACTCTCTCTCTCACATACACAAATTCTTCTTTTACATACATATATATTTGTACTCTCACACACATACATTCTCCTTACACATGGTTTTTCTGTTGGTATCCATTATTTCCTCTTTTAGCAGGAAGTCACTCTTAGACCAGGAAATACATGTGCAAGACTTGATCAGCTCTTCCTCACAACTTAACCATGATGCTATTCAAAGTCATCCTGTTTTCTTTTAAAGTACACTTCTGGTAAAAATTTGCAATAATCATGACATCAGACAATTTTTATATAATGTGCTGGAATGTACTGAACAAATGGAAAGGATAGCAGATGATTATTATTTAGGGCATGATAGGCTGGCATAGAGAACTTTTTGATCATGCAGACTGTTGGGACTAAATCATAAAAATAAAGAAAAGGTAATTTGGGAAAATAATTGTCAAATACAAATATAATAGCAACAGAAAAGGTAACTAATGAATATTGATGATGGGCCATTTAAAAATAATGCACACTCGAGTTGGTATTGCTTTGCGCTACGTGGCCGATACACCATGAGAGGTGCATTATTTCCATTGGTGAGTACACTGTAAAAAATACACAGTATGTTTATCAAACCAAAACATATTTTTATGTTACATTAACTAATAAATTCAGGTTGAAATTGTTTAACTAATTTTTTTAAGTTATGTTAACTTCTTAAAGCCAAAACTTAAAATAGGATGATGAATTGACTTGCAAATTCTTTACACTTGAGTTTGGAGTAATGGGAACAATGGGAACAAGGTGGCCTATTAATATTTCTATACTTTTTTTTCCGGTATTTATGTAATTTGTTCTAGTTTTATATTATCAGAAGTTAAGCAAAAACAAAACTGAGCAAGCAGGCAATCATTGTTAATTTACTGCTTTATTCATTCTTTCCAATTAATTTATTTTGCTATCACACATACCTGTACTGTATATGCTTTATTTGTTAAAAATTAAATAAATCTTATTACAGTTAAACTTGGTGTATAGTGATATGGAATGTAATGCTGCCCACAGACCTGGAACTACTCTAATGCACACCTGTAAAATGTTTCTCAACCAAATAAACATTTAACAGTCCTATGATATAAACTGTTATATAATACTATTATATAAACATTTACAAAATAAATAATAAATAATCCAACATAAAGCCAACAGAAGATATGTGACCCATGCTGGCAAAATTAGTCTGAATGAGCTAATTTTCAAAAATGAGCTATTTATATTTTGACATACATACCTTAAAATCACTGGTAAAACTTACAGATTTAGCACACACAAAGTCAAAAACAATATAGGAAGAATATGGGCCCTATTTTAACGATCTAAGCGCATTGTCTAAAGCGCACAGCGCAACGTCTAAATGGGCGTGTCCGAATCCACTTTTGCTAATTTAACGATGGGAAAAATGGTTTGTGTGCCGAGGGCATGGTCGAAAAGGGTTGGTCCTATTGTAATGGGAGTATTTTGGTTGTAACGTGCAGTAAACCAATGAGAGACTCAGCTCTCATCCCCTTTAAAAGCAAGTTGCGCTGGCGCTATGTCTAATCCCTATTTAGATGACGAACTTTGTAAACTGAAAAACTAAGCGAAGGAAGACGATCCCAAGTTTAAGATTAATGTTAAATAATTGTGTTGTTTTTCACTTGTATTGAAATTGTTATTTTTTTATTAAAACCTTTAAAACCCGTTTTCTTTTAGTCATGGAAGTAAAAAGCAGGCTTGTAATTGCTTTAAATGTATGGCTATTCAATATCATCAAAAAATAATTTACAAGTGTGTAAGATAAGGTTTGTACTCTAAAAATACTTTATTTGTAACAAACAGGAGATAAAGAATTTACAAACGGCTCTCCTCACGTTTCAGCACTTTGGACAGCGGTTTTTTAGCTAAGAGTTTTTTTTAGCATTACTTTTATCATCTCACAATATCCGCAGGTACAGAGTTATCATATACAATAAATCCGTGAGGTAGCATTAAAAAAAAAAAAACATTTAAAAACAGATGCATTTGTTCAAAGCAAAGCATTTATTTACTTACCAGGCTGCAGGTGAAGCAGCTATTTGCGCCTTTTAACGTCTCATAATTAGTCCTCATTTATGTCCAAGAGACTCAATAATAATCTTTTACATTCAATCCTTTAATCTTTCATATTTAAAAGCATTTTTGTGATGCTGCGCATTCATGTACTTTGTTATAAGCAAGCGTTGTCCTCCCGTTTATAGGCGCATTTTACTAATGCGCTTTTTAAATAACATAAAACACATTGCGCCATTGACTTTAGACTTTAGACCAGGTTTTTGTTGGTCAATGGCGTAGTCTATTTTAGTTGCCTCAAAATAGCAACGCGTCAACAATGCGCCTGAACACACCTCGTTTTCAGACCAGAAAGTCCATGGGCGAAAAAGGGGCGCAAATGCATTTGCTATTTAAACAACGCGGCGCTAAAAGTGAAAATTAGGGTGGAAACTAGCGAAAGACATTGCGCTGGGTGTAAGATAGAGCCCTATATGTTAAACTTTGTTTTTCTTTTGTTGTTTTATTGACATTGAGGCAGCTTTAAGATGTAATGCAAGGATCTATGTAATGTTACACATCAGATATTTTTTCCCAAAAGTTAACCAAACATTCACTTAAGAATAACAGATTATAGGTCCTACCTGCATGAATTCTTGTCAAAACAGATATTTTTACAATTGACTATTCAGAGCATTGAGATCGCTAGACGAGGGCTTAATGTACTTATTTATATGAAAATCTCAATTTTGACCAAAATCGGCACTTATACTTTCAGTTGCATCTAGCTCAAAATTAGACGGTGTGAATTCCGAAAGCCAGCACGGGTCACATATTTAGACAAAGGTGCTCAGATTTTCCCTATGTGGTTCTCAACTCCAGTCGTCAGCCCCTCTGTAATGTTTTTAGATGTCTTGATTCCTGATTCCACTAATCGGGCTACTGCCAGAATGTTTGAAATGTTTCCTTTATTAACACAATAACAAGCTGATTAACTGAATCAGGGTTTTTCTATACAATGCGTCTTCATTACACAGTACACAGTTTTTATATTTTTTTGCCTTAATTGATATTTTATTATAATTTGATATATATATTTTTAAATGTATCTACATTGTTATCGACTTTTTATTTTATTTGTACTTTATTGTTTAGTTTAGTTTTTAATTTAGTTTTAATTTAATAATTTAATTTTGTGTTAGTTCGGTTTTTATGTCGAGTTATTAATTTTATATTTCAACTTTTTAGTTCCACTTTACCAAACAAGCTTATTGCAAAAGCATTTCGCATTTCTAATTTTCGTTAGTTTAGTTTATAAAAAATACTAAGACCTATTTTATTTGAATGCAGTTAATAAAGTTCCTAGATAAGCATTGTACAATTAATATAAACTTGCAATGGTATATTTGATTCTTAATAAAGATAAAACAATCCAATGCGAAAAACGGATGGGGTCTCACCTTTTTAAGTTGTGGCAACATTGGTTTTTGGTCGAATAAAAGTAACTTTTATCATTTTTCCAAGTGAAAAGTCCAGTGTCCAATATCGCAACCCATATCCATAGTAAATATAGGGCTTAAAGTACTCCGGCCGGGGGCCGGATTTCCGGCTTGAGGGCAGGTCCGGACTCCGGTGTCGTGAGCAATCCAGTCCCCCCGAGCAATTCTGCCCCCCTAGGACCCCAATTGGTACCTAGCAGTAATGCCTGGTCAAAAACTTGTCATCGCGATATCTTGATGCTAATGGCTAATCGAAGCTGCGTTAGTGGTGTAGCAAGCTAGGTACTTTTTACAAAATAGAAGCATACAAAATATTTTTAAAATAAAAGCTTACAAAAATAATATAATTAATGAACTAATATTCATGTTGCAAACACGTGAGCAGCACGTAATGACACACGTAATCGCCTAAAAACCCAATTAATTGCCTTACACAACAAAAACACATTTCAATTTTATGTTATTGATTACTAAGTTATCTGAACGTGAAACATATTTTTTTAAACCTCAGGATTAAAAAAAATGACATTACGTTATTACGGTGAGTGCAACTGGTGTTTGTGTTAAGCTATTTTACCCGATAGCTGTATGCTAAGCTGGTACGTCACGTTAAGCTAATTAAAAAAAATCTAAGAACGAGATTTGGTAGATCTCACCACCTAGAGCATCAGTTATATACTACTATATTAAACGGATAATTTAAAATAGACCAATTGTAATTTTAACAACATTCTAACGATATAAATCATCACGAAATTTTGAAGGAATTGTAATAAGGCGCTACAAAGGCTACCCATGAGGAGTTTTTTCAGCCAATGGAATTACGCGGGGTCCTAGGGGGGCAGAATTGCTCGGGGGGACTGGATTGCTCATGACACCGGCGCAGGCAAAACATGCAAATGAGTCACTTTCGGCACGGACGCGCTTGGAAAAAACGAGCGCGTCACTTTAATTATGAGCGCGCATACCACGCGGCTAAATTTGAATTAACGAACTGGGAATAATACCCGGTCCCCTTCAACCTACCACCTTGATTCACGAGTCAGCGGTCACAGCCAATGGGAGCATGATATTAGGTTGTCTTAGCCAATTGCTAGAGAGGAGGGTGGGTCTTGTGCAGAAAGTAAACCAGTTCGCAGTTAGCTTGCAGGCTACACACGCTGTGGAGAATGAAGTTTATCAAACCAGAAGAAAATACATCTGCTTTGGAGGAGAAAGTAAAAAACAAGTGACGCTTGGCATGCCTTGAATAAAGAGGACAAGACACGGTAAGGCTTTAGGCCAGTGGTCTCAAACTCCCGGCCCGCGGCCGTCTTTACCCCTCTATGCGGACCGGTTCTGCTTTCAAAAATATAATATAATCTGCCCCGCAGAAAGATTTTCATTAACTTCGTTTTATATTTTTTAAATTATTGATGTAAACTTTTTAGGGGCCGTTCACATGTCGCGTCTAAAACGCGTGTTAAACGCGAGTCAATGCGATTTTTTTTTTATTCCTAAGCGCGTGAGAGGCTGGGCGTCCTCCGTTGCTACGCAACCATGAGCGGCTCTCACTCCAGCGAGCATAACAGAATACGTGATCAGATTTTATTGCTCATCTGAACCTCACGTTAATCATATCATTGTCTCCATGCGATCAGTTAATCTGGTCGGGACTTTGGAGTGTTCGTCCAGAGAAGAGCTGTACTGTAACTCGGGGTTACCCAACTGTACTCAGAGAAAAGCTGCATGGGGTTTGTTTGTTCAAGTCACAGCTTTCATTTGCGACACGTCATAAGCAGTGCAAGCAGGAGATGTAATGCAACGCATATTAAACTACGGATGCGGAAAAAGCCAAGTGCCCAGGTTTTGAAAAGAGGAAAGATTAGGAGAAACGTGCAAAAGATAAAAGTAGACTACAGTAGTCTATGTATGCAGCTCACTCAACTCAATATAAGTGAATAATAAAGTATATGTATCATTATGTTGCTTGCTATGCAGTTACACATGAAGCATTAATATTAATTTTTACAGAGATCGAACATATTCAAGTCCAAAATAAATGCATATGCTAAAATAGTTCATAAATGTATTCAGCAATTTAATTTGTTAATTTAGTGCAAGGTTTTAATAGATAAACTTTTTATTTATTATTATTATTATTATTATTATTATTATTAATTTAAGATAAGGTTTAGAAAAGATTTACTTACTCTTAAAAATAAATTATAAAATAGATTGAAAGCACTGTTTATATTTGTATGTATTATTATATGTTAAATAATAGAATTTAAATGCAGTACATATACAGAAATATTGTGTTTTTATGTTAAAATAGCTCTATGTCCCTCCAACAAGATGTCCATCTCAGAAATGGCCCAAAGCCAGTTTGAGACCCCTGCTTTAGCCACTTGGTGCAGTAAACTTCCGAAACCTGAGGCTTGTTTTTGCATAGTTTTTTTGGCATAATAAGTTGTTAATGTGTTGAAAATATGACTGTGCTGTTGCTCATAGAATTAGTTTATAGAAAAAATGGGCTTGGTAAAAGTCCTGGTTGAGCCACAGAAAGTTCAGGCTCAGGATTTTTTTTCACTTTAAGCCCTGTAAATATTTTGCAAAGCAATGTAACTAGTAAAACAACTGCCCATTTCATTGTTAACGCGAGGTCGTGCTCCTGCAAGATACATTTGTATATTTATCTAGCGCATTCTTTAATAAAGCCAAACTTACCAATGCATTAAGTAAAGTGTCTGAAACAGAATCAGAATAGCTCAAATTATTTTTGATGAAAACTGGCACTTTTATTTTATTAAATTATGAAAGTAGACATATAGTCAGAATCATGCCTTGACTGTTGAAACCTGTTGAAATAGTACCTTTTACTGTTGAACCACATACAATGCTAAAAAGTTGACGTATGAACAAATACTAATATAAACATGTATACAGAATTTTTAAATACATTTTAAATATATAAGATTTTTCCAATAAAACTTTGTTTTATTATATAATTAAGCCATGAATAATTCGCTTTATTTCGGGATTTTAGTCATAAACTTTATATTTTAATCATAAAGCCCTACATTTCTAATGAAATTACTATGATTTAATGCCAATCTGTATGTGATAATATTGACCACGAGACATGCACTATCACTGCCGTTTTGTGCATGCAGTTTGCGCAGTACAAGCACGCGCAAGTGATGCAGTATGTGCACAGAAAGCTGTTAATGTACCCAGTTAACAAATATGGCTCCGAAATTATTCAGATAAATACACCTTAACCTTTTAAGACCTTTTAAGACCATACGTGGACATCACTTTTTTGTTGTTTGCACCATAATACTTATTTCTGTGTAACTGGCAGAGGCGTCATGCCCATTCAAACTGTTGCATGCAACCTCAAAATCAAAGGAGCGTCCATTAATCTGTTACTTGTCTTTTAATCTGTTTAATATGCAAAATATTATTAAGTCTGTGCTACATCCTTGTCACTGTTTAGAGATTTTTGCCATTTTGATAGTGTTTTGATTATGTTACATTATTCTGGCGGTGCTGCAGTCAGCGCAGTCGCAGACGTCATCAGAGTCTGAGCGCGCTCACAAGCTCCTTGTTGTTGCTGCATTTTGCTATCTGAGGAATTAAAACGTGTAAGAAACGCTCACAACATTTCCAAATCCCAGTACGGTAATGTACAGTTAACCTCCTATGTGTAGAAAATGTATGGTTTAAAATGTGACTGTCTCAAAGTTAGAGATTTCTAGATTCATCTTGGTACAATGCCAAAGCTTGCCAGAGTTCACGGGAGCGCGGAATCACACATGCTCACATATGCAGGTAAAATTTAACGCAATAATCCGTTCCCTCTAATAATTTTATCTAAAAAAAATTTTAATCATTATTGAGCATTAAACTCTATCACGTGGCTAAAGCTTATGTAATTTTCGGTGTTTATATGTATACTTTATGGATTTAAAATGACATTCATTTCATATGATAATGCAGTTGTGCAAAATGCATAAATGACACAATTAAACAAGTCATTAAGCAAAACGTAAATAAACAAAACATGCCGTTTCAGATGTAAATATGATCCCAATAGCCTATTTAATTATTCCGATTGAATAGTATTTGATATAAAAGTTAGTCAACACTTTAATTTTGGAGGTTTTTGCATGAAGGCAGGGGCGCTCACATTGTTAGAAATGTAAGGGCCATGGAAAAGACTGAAAGCTCTATAATATTTCGTTTGATGTCTGTGTATGCACAAATTTCTGTGAGCTGTGCACACTGTGCCCCCTTAAAAAAATTGGTGCATGACGCCCCTGGTAACTGGAACCTGTTGTACACAAACGTGGACAATTACACGGCTTCATTATCAAAGACAAATATTTGGTTATTACAATTAATTGGTTCTTCCTTATACCCCAAAATAGCTGTAAGAAATCTAAGGGGGAAAAAGACAAATCAAAGCTCGGGTCTTAGGGGGTTAAGTTGTTTAAACATGACCGCAGTCAATATTTAATAAAAACATGTGTATGTAGTCATAAACCGCTTACCAGGATATTTGAGGAGCTTTTGAGGTGTTTGTTTTCCTGCAATAAGCTTAATTTTTTTAAGCTTAGTTATATTTATATATTTGTGCAACTCTTAATAATCTTTTAATCTAATTTTTTTTAGCTGATGTTAAATACATAAAATATTAATTTGAACTGAATAGTTATCACAGTTTTAAAAACTTAAATATATAAGTGTGACATTCTCAAATTATATTGATTAAAATGTACAAGAAATATTAAGGATATCCATTCGAAATAATCTGTTAGTTAAATACTTATTTTATACACCTAAATAATATATGTACATTTTACATAAAATATGTTTAATTTTAATAGTTATTTATTTTGTTTTAGTTGTTTAGTTGAAGTATATTAGTTATTTTTAAAGGAACAGTATGTAGGATTGTGGCTAAAACTGGTATTGCAATAACAAAACTTGTGGCTAAAACTGGTACTGCAATCACCCAACTAGTGGCCAATACACAAAATGACAACATAAACATCAGTTGAGGGCTGCAACTCCACTTTTTAAATGACAATATCCTGGCCAGACCACTGTTGTCAGTGATATAAGTATTTGAAATGAAAATGATTTCTAAATGTCTAGTGACATATCAGGACCATTTTATGATTAATTGATATAAATTTCTTACATACTGTTCCTTTAATTATTTGGTGTGTGCGTGCTTGCGTGTGTGTGTCAGCAGAGATGTATAGTAACGAAGTAGAACTACTTCACTACTGTACTTAAGTACTAAAAGACAGTATCTGTACTCTACTGAAGTATTATTTTTTTCTCCTACTTCCACTTTTACTTCAGTACATTTTTTCTTTGAGTTTAATACTTTTACTCCAATACATTTTTTATGTGCTGCATAGTTACTCGTTACTCTCAAATGTTACGAATCATGGTCACATGGTGGTCTGAACCAATTGGAGATAGTAAAGGGCGACCCCTCCCAACCTCTCACTCACAAATATGAGCCAGGGTTGTTGACAAATGTGAAGCGAAGAGAGAACCAAAGTGCGCAAGAAAGACAGAGAGAGAGAGAATGCGCAAGAAAGGGCGAGTGTGCGCGAAAGAAGGAAACCTAAATTCAATGAAACACCTTGTACCTTTACCTATTACCATTTTATCGACTAATATTTCATTAATTCTGAATTCTCTATCGCCATATCAGTTAAATTAATCTGAATTATCTGAACATTCATGTCCTTGTACTCCTGCTACAGCCAAAGGAATTGTAAGTGTCCTTTAGCTTAAACATTTGAAATAATATAAACAATATTATATTCAAACTTTTGACTGTTTTCTTTAATAACTACATTACACAATACTTGTACTTTTACTTTCAGTACTTGAGTAGTATATTTTAAAATAAACTACTTGCAATACTTAAGTACAAAGCATGTTTAATACTTTAGTACTTCCACTTAAGTGCTGTGCTTAAAGAGCACTTCAACTTCTACTCAAGTCACTTTTTTGATAGAGCACTTGTACTTTTACTCAAGTCTGGGTCGCTAGTACTTTATACATCTCTGTGTGTCAGGGACGAAAGACAACATACATAGCCTATATAGTGGCAAAAACTGTATTTATTTAATTTATTAATTTATTTATATTAAAGTAAAGGGTGATGGTGACAAGTGAAAATGTGTTCATCCTATGTACAATATTTACAAGTAAACAAATAACAAGGACACAAAAAGGAGAGGGACATGAGCAGTGCCAATTCAAAGAAATAAACAAAACAAAACAACTAACTAAAGTTTAAACCCTCTAACCTGAGCTACAAGGAAATGTAATGAGATAAATCTTCTGCGTCATACGACGCCCTGACTAACCCACACTACCTACACGAATAGAAAACGTTGGGTGCCTTTAATACAGAAAAAGAATCCCTATACGTGAAACTAACAAAGTCACAAAACAACGCTAGTAAACACTCAAAATGTACAAACGCAAAACGTGACTAACAAACAGAGATAAGGGGCAGACTGACATAAAAAGAAAACGAATTAATATTTTAAAAATGAATTATCAATGGCGTACAAGACTAATAATTTTAAACTTTTTACATTTGTATTTGATTAAATCAGTATTAAAACACACTATTTTTAAAAATATCATTGAATTATCTCTCTAACTCTCATTAAATAAATGCTTATGTGTATGACTCAGCCTAAGAAAAGAAATATTATAATGTGGGGATGAGATTAGTTTACATTAACATTATTAACTGTTATGTAGACTACCTCTGAAGATGCCTGAGGCATGAAGAATCGTGAAACGATAAATTGATTGCTGCAAGCTCTAACATTGCGGGAATTGCTCTCCTTATGCATCTCCAGCACCAGCAGACTCGCTGACAAATAGTGCAGTTGGCTTTATACTGTACTATTTTCCACGGTCAATTTCCAGCCTGCATTTGACTTCTCCCAGCTCTGAAACTTTCGGACGTGGACGTGAGCTGCCTCCAGCTTCGGCCTCCGCGAGCTGCTTCCAGCTTCGTCATCCGCGAGCTTTCTCCAGCCTCCGCCATCGCAATGATTTAAAACCGGATGAGCTATTTAATTCTCAAATGCTGGATGATTCTGTATTTTAAAGGATGGGTGTCAGCCCTGCTGATGGAATAATTGTGCAAACGGAGTTGTATGTACGCAGTGCATGACCATTAATAAAGTGCAAAGCCTTTATTAGTTTTTAAATAAAAGTCCTTTCAAAATAAAAGCCGCTCGTCACAGGGCTTCCTTTTCCACCATACGCCTTCCGTTTCCACTATACTCTCTCTCACACATACATACATACTTCTCTTACATACGCACATTTTCTTCAGACATACATACATTATATAGATGTATGTGAAAGGAGAATGTAAGTGTGTAGGAGTAGAAAATATATGTATGTGAAAGGAGAATGTGAGTGTGTGAGAGTAGAAATACATGTATGTAAAAGGGGAATGCATGTATGTGAGGGGAAAAAATATATGTATGTGAAAGGAGAATGTAAGTGCGTGAGAGTAAAAATGCATGTATGTAAAAGGAGAATGCATGTATGTGAGAGGAAAAAATATATGTATGTGAAAGGAAAATGTAAGTGTGTGAGAGTAAAAATACATGTATGTAAAAGGAGAATGCATGTATGTGAGAGGAAAAAATATATGTATGTGAAAGGAGAATGTAAGTGTGTGAGAGTAGAAATGTATGTATGTGAAAGGAGAATGTAAGTGTGTCAGAGTAAAAATACATGTATGTGATAGGAGAATGAATGTGTGTGAGAGTGCCAGAATGAAATTTGTCTTGTATGGCCCTTCATACATTGGCGGGGAAGCGTTTTCTCTTAATTGACGAGATATCTCGTCAATGGCGGGGAAAGAGTTAAGTGAGTGATTGTCCCAAACGTAGTCTAAATATGCTGGAATAATGACACCAATGGGGTCTCTGCAATAGTAAAGACAACCAACAGTTAGATTGCATGTACTCAGCATTAAAAGAATGCATGTTTCACTTCCATGGATTTGTTTAAACGTAAAATCCTATACAGGTTTGCATGTAAACAACTCGTATCATTAAAATAAAGCAACAACAAAAAAACACAAACCTTAAGTAAGTGATTGTCCCAAACGTCGTCAAAATATGCAGGAAAAATGACACTAATGGGGTCTCTGCAATAGTAAAACGACATATTAGATTTCTTGTACACAACATTAAAAGAACGACTGTTTCACTTAATGGAGTCGTGGATTCCCCACTTCAAGGACTTGTTTAAACGCAAAATCCTGAACACGTTTGCATGCAGATAACGCGAATGCGCTCAATTAGGTCCTTGTAGAAAATTTCTGAATACGTGCAAAGGATATTTCTAACAAAGTACGTCGAGATGACAAAGCTCAGACGATGCGCAGAACCATCATCTTATGACGTCAAGTACCGCGAGACAGCTGTAAGAGCACAGCTCTCAAATCGGTCTCGCGGTACTTCTGTGTCATTAAGGATCAGTCAAACGACTTGTTATGAAAATGAAAATAAAGTGTTAGTTAAAGTAATTACGACGGAACTTTTATGACCATAGAAGTCTAACGCAACCTCTGGAAGTTGTTAAAACGAAGCACACACAGCGGACCGTACATCAAAGTATTTTATAAGAGATTTGTTTCAATGAGATATGGTATATACTTTCAAATATATTCAACTCTTATATACGATCGTTATACTGCGTTTCGTGAGTGCAATGTTTTGGCATAATGCGAAACTTTTAAGTTTTAGTAAGTTATAATTTTTTTAATCATATATGCGTACCTGCCTAGATACATAAATAATAGACAGTCAATCGGCAGTACGTCTTGAAAAAAAGAGTTTACTTAACAGTTACTCGTTTTAAAATGGGGAATCCGAAAAATATAACGTTAAAGTTTAATTAGATCAAACATCGATTAAATGATTACCAGTAATAAGTAAAAATGAAATCGAATCATTTATAGATATATAAAATATCTTACCTTGTAGGAATAATTCAAATATGTTCCTTGCTACTGAATCAGAAACGCGCCGTCGTCCACATGTCGTCTGGCGCCACCGGAAGTTCAGTTAATCAAAGGCGCATGCGCAACACGGGACATTGCGCCTTATTGTAACCAATTAAGTATGTTTTATGTAATTTGATCAGGTTGCTCTTAAATACATAACATTCATGTAGTGCAAAAGCACTTCAGAAAAATAAAATTTATTTGACATTTTTTCAAATATATTATATTTGGACTGTTTGCTTAATATCAATTACTGGCAAGAATCATTTTTTTGAGTGTAGGTTAATTAAAGGTGGTGATATACAGCTACCTATATATGCCACAGGAGACTTCAATATGGAATTTATGGCAAAAAAAATCTCCCCTTAAAATGCTATTGGTCTCGCCTACATAAAGAATTTTTTTCACTTTAATCCATGTCTATTCTTTTTTGTATGTTATATATGTCAAAATCTGTGTAAAAAATAGAAAGGTCGCTGATTAACACTTGCAATTCAGTGTCGTGATGGTTTAAAAAAAATTCTGAAGGTAGTAAAAAAGGTATTAAAAAGTAGTAAATTTAACTTAAGGATTTATATAACCTGAAAAAGCGACTAGGACAAATATAGCTATCTTTTCTGGCGTGGTTGGAGACTTTTGTAGACTGACATGAAAACATGCGTCGTTCTCTCTTCTGAACGAGCAGCGGGTGCTGCTGTTGCTGTGCCCCATCTCAAAGCACTGACAGGCAGCCCGGTCCTCGCGCAGCAAAACCCCCGAATCACACACCGGCGACAGGGCGATGGCAAATACAACGAGCTCAAAGGTAGTGGTCGCAAACACGAAGTACATTAAGCACTACTTTTCCATTGTTGAGGTGAAAGGCAAGAATGTTTGTGTAATGTGCAACTTATGCCCGGGAAGAAAATGTCTCTCCACGTCTGTGGCAAACAATTCTGATCTAATAAAGCACCTCACATCGTTACATGCTGCCACAAAATTAGTGATTTCTCTTTTGTATCCATTTTATTCATTTAACATATTTAATTTTAAGGGACATCCAAGTTATTTGAAATATTAGAATTTATTTTAAGTAACGCAGTAATTACTTTCCCTGGCAATTAGTTACTTTTATAATGATGTAACGCAGTTACTAACTTAGTTACTATTTGTGTGAAGTAATTAGTAACTATAACTAATTACTTTTTTAAAGTAACGTTCCCAACGCTGTTGATAAACTATAATAGCAGAGAGGGACAAAAAGCACTAGCCTACCAATGCATTTCCACAACGCATTTTCATTCAGAACACGTGAAACAGCTGCAACGGACAAGGAGATCAGTGACTACATAACGTCTACCGTAGTTGCAACATGCATTTGGAAAGGTGAGGCGCTAGAGAGCACTGTTTGTTTGAATGCAAAATACAGTTTCACCACTAGATGGGGGTAAATCCTACTTATTGTCCCTTTAATGACTGAAAGAAAATGACTTTTAAAGGTTTTAATACAAAAAAACTATTTCAATACAAATGAAAAAAAAATTTAAACGACAATCTTAAAGTGGCGGTCTTCTTCCTCCGTTTAGTTTTTCAGCTTACAAATTCCGCCATCTAAATAGGGAATCAGTATGGTGTGAGTGCAACTGGGGATGAGTGCTGAGACTCTCATAGGTTTATTGCACGTTACGCCCAAAACACACCCATTACTCATTACGAGAATAGGAACAACCCTTTTAGGCTGTGCGCTTGGTGCACAAACCATTTCTCCCATTGTTAAATTAGCAAAAGTGGATTCGGACACGCCCTTTTAGGCAATGCGCTTAGATCATTAAAATAGGGCCATTAATGTGGTTTTCAGTAAAGAAGAATACACAAACATTGATTTATGTTGTATATTTCGAAGGCAGCTTTTTAAGTTATCTGGTTACCATTGTTCAGAAGTGTAGTGCCTGTGCTTAGGTTGTAGGTCAGATATGTGTTTTTATCATATAAACAACTAGATAGAAAAGTTTGTAGACAAATGTTATGTTGGCTTGACAAAGCCTGGCCTGAACGTTTAAAACAGATTGACAGAAGTTTAGTTTGGTAGTCTACCTGGCTGTTAACAAGTTTTAGTCTAAAGCTAACATGTTTAACAAAATTACCATGATTAAACATGGAGCTAGCATGATTTAACATAAAGCTAGCATGTTTTAACATGTAGTTAGGATGAGGCTAACATGATTTAACATGAAGTTAGCATGATGCTTACATGATTTAGCATGATGGTAATATGATTTAGTTTGAAGCAAACATGATGTTAACATGGATTAAAATTAAGTTAGCTTGATTTAGCAGGAGGCTTAAAAGATGTTAACATGATTTAACATGAAGCAAGCATGATTTAACATTAAGCAACGATGATTTGGCATGGAACAAATATGATGCTAACATGATTTAACATGAAGCAAACATGATGTTAGCATGATTTAACATGACGTTAGCATGATTTAGCTTGAAGCTACCATGATGTTAGCATGATTTAGCATGAAGATAACATGATAAAAAAACAATCCCTATTTCTCTACGATGTTTCGAGGCCCATTTCAGTATGGAGGTTCAACCAACTCGGAGTTAAAACTTGGAAAAAGTGTTAAAAATTGGAAACTCTTGAGCTTTCGGTTACAGAACAGCTGATCTTAGTTAGTTCAATTGACTCTGAGTAGGTTGACTCTAAGTTAAGCGCGTGCACAACTCCATCATCAATGTATTGAATCAATTTCCCACCAAATGTATTGAGGTCACAGATCAAAAAATAATATGCGTGAATAAAAAACTAATAAGCGCAATAAGAACTTTAAACAGATTCAAAATGATATTGCACAAAACTGGAAAACAAATGCAAAGTTATCCAAATTGCATACCAAATGACATTTTCTTTGTTTATATTATTTTTTTTTCTTCTCTGTAATATTTTCTGCTCGTATTTAATTTATTGTATGCTTGTGCTGTTTTTCCCCTTGCTCTTATTTCCACATTTTGCGCTTGCATTTCCAAAAAGTTGCAGTTAAGACGACTTAGTCCAGAAAACCACCACAGATTTATTAATGCCATCAAAAGTTTTATTTTGTTTTTGTTTGTTTGTTGATCACAAAGTACAAAGTAGATGAGGAAAACTGGGATTCCGTGTGTATTCAGCGCATCACTGTTGTTTACAGTGCGTGGAATGGTGCGCTGTGGTTTGTTCAGCAGATTTATTGCATTTTGCAGAGAAGGAGGAGTGGCGTTTATTGCGTTTTGGGAAAAAAGATGACAGAATAGCATGATGATATTGGATATTTGCATAAAATTAATAATTTACTTTTTAATACTGATGCCTGATACCTGATACAATGCTGATTTTGGTGGTAACTCTTTTTTTCTAATGGCGTTTATTGTGTTTTGGAACAAATACGATAAAATCGAACAAAACTCTTCATATGTTTACCTGTGTGATATCATACTTCTGAGTTTTATGATTTATACTGAATCAAACATTGATTTAATGATTTATACTGAATCTGAATCACTATTCAGTGTTAACTTCATGTTCTTTTGCGGACAAAACTGCCGCATTACCGCAATACTAATAAAGTGCGATCGTAAATCCTTCAATTTATGGTCTAAGCACAATAATTAGTATCTCTGTACATTTGACTGGACCTTATATCAATCGTGGCTTGTATTTTTGACGGCTTTGTGGGTCTGGAGGATTTGGATTATCCTACCTCGCTGGATTGTGGAAGCAGTCTCGGCTGTTTGTGGAAGCTGTCTGTGTGGTTTTTATGGTTACGAATCCTTCAAGATAAAGGGAAGTGCTTCTTCTTTGCCATTGATGTGGTTCTATTTTTATTGTTTTAGACTTCGCTGTTTTTTGATTTCAATTTAATTCCCACAGCACCGCATAACTTCACTGTGCCCATTTTCCTGTTTACATCTGACGTCAAGAACCGCTTGTGATCAGTCTCAGGATGGCGAATAACTGGAGTGGATTTACTAAAAAGTGGATTTGGATTCCACTGCTGCACTCGCCAAATCGGTACTTTTCTATGGAGGGCTTTAATGGTGCTTTTGGAGAAAAGATGAAGGGGTTGACTCGAAAGCTGTGTTTTCTTTATGTGCTATGCCTATCTAGCCATTATAGTACTGAAGTTGGTTTTCACGGGTGTGCCAACACATATTTAGTGAATCCACTTTTGGTCACAGCACACAGAGGAACGTCTGCATCTGGCTTTGTACTAGAGGTACCATATTCCACGTTGTCTTCTATACTCCAGTCCTGTTTTTGTACCAAGGATCTGGTCTGCTTGTCCAGTGTTATGGCTCTTCAGGATAATTTTATAATCTCTTTAAAGAGCCACTGGAATTTTAAAATAGTAGAGACAAAGTCTAAAGATTACAATATTAAATCATTTAGGCAGAGGTGCTTGATTGTTTTATTACTTTTGATTTCGGGAAATGTTCAACCTAATCCAGGTCCAGTTTTTGACTCTGCATCAAGCCTAGAAACACCTGCAGATTTTAAATCAAGGTGCGGACTTGGTTTTATTCATTTGAATGTTCGGAGTTTAATCTCTAAAATGGATATGGTTCGTATCTGGGCACAGTCCACTGATGTGGATGTAATTGTTCTAACTGAAACTTGGCTTAGTAAATCAGTCTTAGATAAGGAGATTTACATTTATGGTTATAATGTATACAGGTCTGACGGACCGAAAAGAGGTGGTGGTGTAGCAATATTTATAAAAAAAAAGGTTTCCTGTTAAAGTACTGCTTTCTAAATCAGTGACTAAACAATTTGAATTTTTAGCCCTCAATCTTGAGGTTTCTAAATCTCTCAATATAACAATTGCTGGTTGTTATAGAACACCGTCTGCTGATAGTAGTGCACTTTCTTCTTTATTCCAGCTCTTTTCAGCTCTTAATGCTAAAGAATTGGTAGTTTTAGGTGATTTAAACTGGAATTGGTTGCATTCAGCAACTGATGAATTTAAAACTTATTGTGATGCACTGAATCTTTTTCAGATTGTTGACAAGCCCACTAGACCGAACTTAAAATGTCCAGAAAAATCTTCACTAATAGATTTAATCTTAACAAACATTCCCCATAAGTATTCAACTGCATCCATATTTGCGAATGACATCAGTGACCACTGTGTCATCGCAACAGTAAGAAACACAAAATTCCTAAAACTAAACCAAACATCATACAGATGTGGCCTTTAAAAACGTGCGTTTTCTCCAGCGGCATTCGCCAAATCGTCTCGCGGAGTCACGCAGAATTTTGCAAGCGTTTTCGGGGGGGCTACTTTCCCTTTTCCCTTAATGTGTTTCGCTTCACAGAAAATCCACCAGGTGGCGCATAAAAAACTACATTTTTATATGCGTTGTCATTGCGGTTGTTTCCAGAAGTTAATAAGGGCATTGCTGAATATTTAACATTTCTATTAAAACAGCAAAGTGACGTCAACCCCTTCTTGCCAGCATAACAGCGCATACATATATTAAAGGCGCTCTAAGCGAATAATGTGCGACGTCACTTCCTGTTGATGTTTGAACTGTTTTCAAACAGACAGAGCGTAGCTAACTCCTCCCCCTCCCCCTCCCTTCCGTGCTTTCATGAACGCGCCAAACCCCCACCCCCAAATCCTTCTTGTCGTTTATTGGCTGGAATACTTTGTTTTGTTTTGTGCTGGCTAGGTTTGGCCATTTGTTGATATTGCCGTTTGTGAAGCCTGGGCTGTCTACAGAGATCGCGTTTTTTTACAGTTTGATCAGCGGACAGGCAGCAAGCAGATAGTGAGGAGATGTTTCCGGTATGTAACAAAAAATGTTTTATGGTCTAAAACGCTTCAATTCGCTTAGAGCACCTTTAAGATGACTGTACGTGCAATGGGCATTTATACTAAGTGCAACAAAGAATTTAGTGTGAGCCTAATACACTTAACTCTATTTACAATGAATATCTTAATTATTTGTGTTGTCGAATTTTGACACCGTTTCATTGTTTGTTCATAATATTTATAATTATGTCAGTTTTTCTAAAAGTATTAATATTTTAAAGAGATTCATGTGGTATAAAAATACATGTTTTAAAGTTAAAAATGTTGTAAAAATATATTAGTATTATTGTTCTTAATATATTAAGAACAATAATATGACACTTGTATATTGCGCTAAATTGCTTTACATATGGAAAGAGAAATTCTTCTCAACCACCACCAATAAAGTTTAAAAAATATTCTTTAAAAACGGCGTTTAAACCCACGCAGAGCGAACAAGAAAACATGGGCCTATGCTTACATACTGTACAGTGGGCATATGATATCTTTATTTAGTTTTACATATTTAAAACTTTAATTATACCTTTCTTGCGCATATAGGCAGTCAGTGTTATGATTTTTTTAATCCTTTCAGCCGTTATTCATAACAGTAAAAATATTCAGTGGCTTTGTAAAAATATTACTAAAATAATGGATTAAAGTAACTATATAAATCTCTTAATGTCACTTGTGTATTTTTAATTTTAATTTAAAATTTTTATATATTATAGGCGTATATTATAGGTCCTTCCAGATATCTTATCTCAGACGTTCGCAGTCAACACTTTTAAAACTTATTTATATAAAATCTAATTTATAAATTAAAAAACTAAGTTTTAAGTTAAGAAAATAATAATATGTTTATTTTTATTGAAAGAAAAACTTAGAAAATGTTATTATGGGTATAGTTGATGCAAATAAAGTGTGCAGTATACAAAAAATGCAAACAAATTATTTCTAAAAGTGGCAAGATTTTAAAAAGATAAAGGTGGTATAAAGAAAGACATGAGAAAAGTAGAGGTATGCAAAAGAGCACAGTTTAGTTATTGTTAATTAAAGCGGTTTTATACACCTTTGTTTGAATTGACAAGCATTTTATTCGCCACTTTCAACACATTTTGTGATTGATTTACTGATTTATTACAGAAAATTGTTGTCAGAAGCAAAGCTATTGTACAAAGCATCTTTATATGTATGTTTTAAAGTAAAAAATGTTGTAAAAAATATATTAGTATTCTTTTATATTAAGAATAACAATATGATACATTTATATTGCGCTAAAATGCAATATATGTTATTCTGCAATATAAATTATTCTCAACCACCACCAATAAAGTTTAAACATTATTCTTTAGAAAAAAAACGGCGTTTAAACCCGTGTTGCTTGGAGCGAACAAGAAAACATATGCTTACATGCTCATTCGGCATATGATATGTTTTTTATTTAGTTTTACAGTTTTAAAAGTGGCAAAAAAGTTATTAAAATCTAATGAATACTGGTTTTGTAGAATGTATATAACTGCAGATGCGTGCGTGGTATCCTTTTCCTCCAGACCTTGACGCATGGTCGCGGGAAAGCGAGAAATATAATTTTTTTAAGTAAAAATATTTTGCACAATTGATATATTACTTATGAATATTTTAGGAAATTATTTTTGACACACGTAGGTTATTACGTGTATTTTGGATTTTAATTTCATTACTGTCTGTGCCTATCCGTGGCCTCATCCGAGCGCACTTTCTTTGTCTTGCGTCTTTTGAAGACATTGGTACGCAGCACCCCATGACCCAGAAAAGACTCACACACCTTTCCCTGATGCATGCTCACACAGAAATACTGAACTCCCTGGACATTCGTCCCCTAGCTCATGAGAGACTTTGGAATCTCTATTATACAACCGGCGCAATGCGCGACGCAAGTTTTTTCTGCGCGAGTAAAGAGCGCATTGATAATATGCGTATTAACGGAATGACAACGCGGGTTTGTTTATTACATACATGGATGCGCAGCAGCACAAAAACGCTTTTTAATATGAAAAATTAAAGGATTAAAATGTAACAGATTATTATTGAGTCTCTTGGACATAAATGATGACCAATTATGAGACGTTAGAAGGCTTAAAGAGCTGCTTCATCTGTAGCTAAGTAAATAAATGCTTTGCTATAAAGAAAAGCATCTACTTTTAAATGTTTTTTTTTAAAAATGCTACCCAACGGATTTATTGTATATAATGACTCTGCACCTGTAGATATGGTGAGATGAGAAAACATTTTAAGTAATGCTTTTAAAAAAAAACATTTCGCTGTCCAAGTGCTGAAATGGCTCTCCACACGTTTGTAAATTCTTTATCTTTTGTTTGTAACAAATAAAGTATTTTTACAGTACAAACCTTATATAAAGCCTATTCTAAAAATGTAATTATACACCATGTTTTTCTTTATAAAAGTATACAATATCAGAACTAAACCCATCATTATTTTTGTTCAAATTATGAATTATTTATAAGTTTAAAAAAGACAGTAATAGTAGTATTAAGTAAAAAAAAAGATCTATATAAAAATATTCTAGGTATGTTAACTCTTTCACCGCCAGCATTTTTAAAAAAAGTTGCCAGCCAGCGCCAGCGTTTTTCATGATTTTCACCAAAGTTTAATGCCTTCCAGAAAATGTTCTTCTTTAAATATATAAACATACAATATACCAAATGAAAGAACAGACCCTCTGCTTTCAAACAAAAAAACCGTTTCATCCTACCTTTAGTGGTTCTTTTGCAATCAGCTTTTGAATATGGGTAGGTTTTTGCAAAAACACCATATTTTGAGCAAAAAGCAGAGATAATTCAATTTTTATGACGGATTTTTCATAGAGATCCCATTCAGAGCGATCTTTAAAACAGACACGGACATGCAGCAGCTTGCCATAGGGCAATACTTCCGGTTTTAAAAAGTTGCGGAAGGGCGCCACCTGGTGGATAATAGCGGTATTGCGGAAAGACGGAAAATCTCGTCATTGGCGGGGAAGCGTTTTCTCTTAATTGACGAGATATCTCGTCAATGGCGGGGAAAGAGTTAATGTGAGAATATTTTACATCTGTTAATCGACGTGTGATTCTAACTTAAAAACGAAAGTAAAATATGTTCGTCCGCATGGACATTGAAAATTGTGAAGTTTAATTAATATTATATGTTGTTATAATATTATATGTTGTATGTAAATTGTAACGAAAGTAATTCCCCCTGGGATAAGTATTTTTGCTTCTGATTAATAGCGCATATTCATCTGAGAACTGATGATGTCTGTGTGTTTCAGACCCTGGCTGTGTGCCCTGAAGTGTATATGACAATAAAGTAGTAAATCTCAATGTATTTATTTTTAAAATGTATTTTAAATAGGCCTATAGGCTCATAGGTTTTTTGGTTAAAAAAATTCACAGCACCCCCTGTTCAAAATGACTTCCAGCGGCCCTGCCTTGACGCTTTGTGTGTTCGACTTTAAATGGTGCGGCGCTGACTGGTCGGCGTATGACATCAGAGTACCGTGAGAGCAATGGTAAAGTCGGACCATTTGTAACATTTCAACTTGCTCTCGCGGTACTTTGATGTCTTCGTTGCCGAACTGTCTGCGCAGCGCCACATAGAAACGCCCTTTGACTCTTTAAGGCAAAGTACCAGCAACATGAGAAGTGGTGGCACGCAAAAGAAAGTAAAGGTACAAACAACAGTTTTTATCCTATCAAAGTAAAATTTATACATACCAGGTATAAAGGCTGTTATGTTAAAGTAGATTTATCCAGGTCTAAATATTCATACCATAAATATTGGTAATAGGCTAATGTATAAAACCATGTGAAGGATTTAGCTAAAGATTAGCCTGAATTACTAAGCTAGGCAGTTTCCCAGAACGGTGGCTGTGGGGCAAAGTGAACCAGATGGGGTAAACTGAACCAGGGGTTCAACCCCACCATGAGGCACTGTAACCATTGAATATGTTTCATAAAAAAAAAAAAAATATGTGTAGTTTCGCACAACTGATTTGTTCATTTTTAAACATTTTAGAAAACATATCATGCTAAGACATTACAATATTAATTAATTTTTATGCATTTGGCGTTTTGCAGGTCCACACTGAAAAAACAAACATACCACTCAGAAACGTCCATTGACAATCTCCAAACAATAAGTTGTTCCTCAAAATCTGTATTTTCATCTGATACAGACTCAAACATTAGTGGATGACATCAGAGTACCGCGAGAGCGATTTAAAACCAACCTCCTCCGCTTTATTTCTCGCGGTACTCTGATGTCATCTGCTTGTCGGTTCTTGTGGCGCTGCGTAAAGTTGACCACACCTAAAAAATGTACTGCTAAACTCGACAGAAATGCTCTGTATACCAGCACCTCCTTTATTAATTTGTATAGCAGGAAAAGTTCTATTTTACTTCTCAGCGTGATAAATAGCTTACAAGGTTTGGTGTGTGAGCGTGTGAACTGACAGAAATGCGTGTGTCTCATGGTGAATGCGTGGGACTTGAGAGCCTAGGTTATATCAACATATGTCAAATTAAGTTACCTGATATCCACTTAATTTTATAAGTTATAAACATTCATTTAAAATAACATACAGCGTATGTAGTAGGCCTATTTGCTTAAATTGCATTTTAACAAAGAAACTGCAAGGGTTGGAATTAAAACCCAACACGCTGGTGAAAACTGGATAAACCGGTTTTCTTTGATGAGGTGATCGATTAGCATTGGGGGTTGGCAAAGAATTGGCAGACCTAGGGGTGGGTGGTTTTTAATGTCTTGACTCTGTGTCTGGTAGCTGCTAAAACAAGCAGCTAAACCATGTACAATTAATACATTTTGGAATTAACTTCCTTCATGTCTTTTTATTTATACACTGTAAAAAATATTTTCTGAATTTTTAAGTAAAGTTAGCATTAAATATGTTTTACAAACAATTGGTTTACAAACTCTGGGATGTTTGTGATTATCATCATTCAGAAAAGTGGTGCTTGTGTTTAGACTCGTGTTTTACGTGATTAAATCAGGAAGATTACATTCGTTTCTTTTCAGTGTAGAACAGTTTGTAATCAAAATGCAAAAATATAGTATATTTATAAACATCGCTGAAACAAAGATTGAATTAAAATTAAAAAAGTAATAAAGTTAAAGCTGCTGATAATTTTGTTTATATTTACTAGCATTTTCTGAGTGAAAAATGTTTAGATTTTGTTAAATAGCCTAAATCCTACTCCAATTTATTTCAGTGTAGGTTTCTCATTTTTATCAGCTTTCTATTGCTTTTCAAAGGGCCGTCTACCTTTGCTACCGCCAGTGCTTTAATGTGGGCCGGTAGGCGCCAGTACTCAGTACCTCCACTTCCAAATATAGCTCTTGAGCGTACCACCACCTCTCCCTGCGCCCAGAACGTACTTCTAGCGTACCAGAACGCTCATTTGCACATCTGTTTAAATCAGAGGCTTAATTTAATCCTTTGGCTGCCCTGCCGCTTTTCAAAGCGCCCTTCACAATGCAAGCTACCCAATTCGTCCCACCGAGAGCAGAGACTACATTACCCATACACCTTTGAGTTTTACAAGTTAAAAGCGCATGCGTAGCTTTTGCTGATGTCAATAGGCTTGTTCGACTTCATGCAGCGCTCCGAGAATCGACAGCTGGAAGACGTCACAGTATCGCGAGAGCGAGGCGAAATATGATTTCTTGAATCCGGCTGTCGGTTCTTGCGGCGCCGCATCAAGTCGAACAAGCATAGTGTTAACAACGTGGTTTGGAGAGGTGTGTGAAACGCGCAACCATAGCTGCTCTGTTAAAATGAAAATACAATGAATACTTAATATGCCCTCCTGGTTTTAGACTCTGAGGAGTAAAAGAACAAGCTCAGAATCAGAGGACTCTCGCTGGCTGACATCCCACCAAGCCAGAATGATATCGCTGCAGGTCAGATGCAAGCTTTTTCCAATACCCTTTTGTAGGTACGTGACAATCTCTGCTGTCGCGGCTGTCAGCTTGGTTCCCCTCGACGCAACTTCGGATTTCCTCAGACGATGTGCAGTGTAAAAACATTATTGAAATTGTATTATACATACTTGCTAAACTACAAGTGAACGAAATTTCAATGAATTTGAACGACGCGCACAGGAGTTTTACCACTTGCAAAATGGAAACAATGGGACAAAATAAAGTGATGACTTTCGAGTTTCAAATGGCCAAATTTTTGTTATTCTTGAACCCATAGACATGGTCTTGGTGTCCAGAGAGTATCTTTGCCCGACAGCGACAATATGTTATTAAAAAATAAATTACATCATTATGGATAAATGAGTGCTTGCAGAATATATATATTTGAGAATGCTTATCAGTACTTTTTTGTTTCTTAAACTTTAAAGATGAATATTCTCCTTTAGAGATGGGCAATTTTCAGCAATAGCACATTATATTCAAAATTTTGAGCTCATAAAAAAGATTTTTCGCTTATTTAAATGACTTTTTTATGTTTTTGTGCACGTTTAGTTTTGGTGCAATTTCATCAAAAGCTTGTAATTAGGAAATACACACAACATGCTTAACGTATATTTTCTATATACTTATATAATAAGAATAACAATATGATATATTTATATTGCGCTCAAAATGATTTAGAAATGGAAAAAGGAATTCTTCTCAACTACCACCAATAAAGTTTTAAAATTCTTCTTTAGAAAAACGGCATTTAAACCCACGTGCACCGAACAAGAAAACGTATGCTTACATACAGTCCGTGTATGATATCTTTTTTATTTAGTTTTACATATTTTTATTTATATGCATTTAATAATAGTCTACCGTAAAGTCATAATGTACACACTATTAAAAATGATTCAGTGGCTTTGTAAATATCTCTAAAATAAATAACTAAAGTAACTTAATAAAATCTCTTAATGCAGTCATGCGATTTTTTTAGTTGGAAAATAAATTACTAAAAATAGAACAGATATTTTGTGTAAAATGTACATATATTATTTGATGTATACGCCTTAATAATATAAGTATTACATTTACAGATTATTTTAGTCAATATATTTAAAAAGGTCAGAGTAATATATTTAAGTTTTTAAAACTGTAATAATTGCATATTTCAAATTATTATTATTTCTATTTGACATCAAAAATGTGTAAGTTTTACGCCTAACTTGAAGTATGATTTACTTATATTTTCACATTGATATTATTTGAGTAAATGTAGGCAAAAAATAAATTAATAATAAGTAGAAAAAATGTCAATTTTAAACAATCACATAGCCAACGGTTTTTAATCAGCAACAAAGAAACTGCGCATTTTGCCGATAAGAAACACCTCAGAAACTCCTCAAATTTATGAATATTTACACTCACAATATGATTTTATTTCCTTACAAAAGTATAACATTTTAATACATTTCACTGAGAATTTGTATAATCACCAATGCATACTTTTTTATCATGTTTCATACCATGTAAAGGGAAACATGATAATATAAAAAGTAGCCTACTGTTCAGTAATGCAGAAAAGCGCAACACAACCATGTTAAAGCTATTAAAACGTTCAGATGCAAAAATGAACTAAATGTAAAATTAGATAAACTAGTTAATGATATTGCGTAAATGCGCTCGGTCTCTTCAAAGGTCTTCGCCAATTATTTTGTTATAAGACTCGATTATCATACATCACGTCTCTTCTACTGTAAGTACACGGAAAAAATAAGACAAATGATGCGCGTTTGAGTCGGATTTTTATGAAGAATATGTGACTGTTTATGTAACTGGCAAAAGAAAACTTCGCCAACAAAATGTTTGCCAAAAAGCATGCATATTTATGACATCAAAGTCTATCGCCTAAACATCGATAATCCGTGTCGTGTTACTTCAATATCATGCAGTATACGCTCAGCATGAAATCGAGCACACACATTGTCGTCAGTATGGCCTACATGAAACACGCCTGCCCTCTACAGGTTTTTATATTTCCTGCGTCCCCCACCGAACCCCCCTTCTGCGGGATCTCGCAGAATTTCGGAAGTCTCCGCGGCATTCTGCTCTCAGAGACGCGCATTTTTAAAGGCCACATCTGTAACTAAGCGTGACATGAAACATTTCTCAGAACAAGGGTTTTTACATGATTTGAGTAACTTGGAGTGGGAACAAATGAATTTAATTCCTGACCTTGAAATAACTTGGGATTTCTTTTATGCAAAAATTTTATGCTTTAGTTAACAAACATGCTCCTCTCAAAAGGTACAGGGTCAAGGGTCGGCATAATGCATGGTTTTCTCATCCTTTATCAAATATGCTTCATGAGCGTAACCTAGCATGGGCAAAAGCTAGAAAAACTGATCTAAATTCAGACTGGCTTGATTTTAGGAGACTCCGTAATGCATGTACAGTTGCAGTTAGGAAAGCTAAAGCTGAGCATTTCCTTACACAAACAACTAATAATTTAAACAATCCAGCAAAATTTTGGAAAAGTCTTAAATCATTAACTAAAAATAGTACAGGTATTGAACTTCCATCATGTATTAATAAGGGCTCTGATATAATCATTGATAAAGTAAATATGCTTAATTGTTTTAATGAACACTTCATAGCTTCTGGTTTTTTGTGTGATTCAGTTAATGGTGCTCATGTGAACCCTTTGACTGTTCAGTCAGAGAGCTTACTGTCTAGTCAATCTTTCAACTTTTCACCAACTGCCATCTCTGAAGTATGCAAAGCCCTTAAATCTTTGGATGCTTCGAAATCGGCAGGTCCTGATAATTTAGAACCCTACTTTTTAAAGCTAGCAGCTGATTTTATTGCCCCATCTCTGTCTTATATTTTTAACCTTTCTCTTGTCTTAAATGAAATTCCACCTATATGGAAATCAGCTTTTGTCCTTCCCCTTTTCAAAGGTGGAGATCCCACACACCCAAATAATTACTGACTTATTTCCAAGCTGTCAGTCTTGGCCAAAGTCCTTGAGACATTAGTCAATAATCAATTGAAAGAATTCTTGTCTTTTAATAACATCCTGTCTGATTTTCAATCTGGCTTTAGAAAACAACATAGTACAACTACAGCAGCCTTAAAGGTTTTAAACGATTTTATTGAATCTGTTGATAATAAGAAACATTGTGCAGCTTTATTTATCGACTTATTAAAAGCATTTGATACTGTGGATCATACTTTACTGCTACAAAGACTTATGGATATTGGACTATCTAAACATACAATCGGCTGGTTTAATAACTATCTTTCAAACAGAACTCAATGTGTACAGGCAGAAGGATTCATCTCAGGCTCGCTCAATGTTACTAAAGGAGTTCCACAGGGATCAGTCCTTGGACCACTTTTATTTACCATATATATATAAACAGTATTGCTCAGAATGTTCATAATGTACAGTGTCATTGCTATGCAGATGATACAGTTATTTATAGTTCAGCATCCACACCCAATCAGGCTCTTTCGCAGTTACAGCTTGCTTTTGATATCGTTCAGCGTTTTAAATGTTGATAAAACAAAGTTTATGTTGTTTTCTAAATCCAAACTAATCTCAAAGAATAATCTTCTGCCTATTACTACGTCTCAAGGTTCAGAAATTGAGTTTGTGTCTCAGTATAGGTATCTGGGGATTTTAATTGATGACGCTCTCTCTTTTGGCCCTCATATTGAACAATTGGTAAAAAGATTGAAAGTGAAATTGGGTTTTTATTTTAGAATTAAATCATGTCTTTCGTTTGAGGCAAAAAAGAGGCTTGTTGAAGCGACTTTTATGTCTGTACTGGATTACGGTGATGTTATATATATGCATGCATCTTTACAGTGTTTACATGCTATTGATACTGTTTATCATGGTGCATTGAGGTTCATAACCTCTCTCAAAACACTGCGTGTTATATGCTCGGGTTGGGTGGCCTTCGTTGTCCATCAGAAGACAAAAACACTGGCGTGTTTTCATATATAAATCTATCCTGGGTTTACTTCCGTCTTATCTTTGTACATATATTTGTTAAAAGAATGCTTGTAGCAATAGCCTCCGGTCACAATATATATTTTTACTGTCCGTTCCAGTGGTACGTACTGAATGTGGGAAAAAGGCATTTAGGTTTGCTGCTCCTTCTGCCTGGAATTGCTTGCAAAGTATTTTAAATCTGAGGACACTGGTTTCATTGGATAATTTTAAAAAACTTTTAAATGATTTGGAGAAAGAAACATCGGGCTGTAGATGTTTTAACTAGTTTTATATTGATAGTGGAATTTTGATGTATTTGCTTGTGTGTGTATATGCATGTGCATGTGTATGTATTGTTGATGTTTTTTGTTCATACTCAAATGTGCTTGTATCTGTCAATCTTGGCCAGGACGCTCTTGCAAAAGAGATTTTTAATCTCAATGTGCTTTCTTTCCTGGTAAAATAAAGGTTTAATAATAAAAAATAAACCATAAACAAACACTTCAACATTAATTAGTTTTGAGCTTAAACACAATTTCCACAATACTTTAACTAATATTAATGTCACGGTTGTATCCGTGTCTTGTTTGTCTTTGTCTCTGATTGTTGTCACCTGGACATTTCACTGATTACTAATTAACTAATTACTAATTCACTGATTAACTTATCACACCTGTTTCTCATTTAGTCTGTGTATATATATTCCTGTTTTTTGTATGTTCACTTTCTGGATCATTGTCGCCATTTTGTGTGTCTGAATGTCTTTTAATTCAACTTTATTTATATAGCGCTTTTCACAATTGGTAATTGTTTCAAAGCAGCTTTACATTAATAGAAGCAGGGAAAAGCGCATAAAAATCGACAAATAGCATAACATAATACAGATAGCATAAGCAGCAAAATTTGCTGCGGCTATGAATCAACATTATAAGGGAGCATATTAATAATATAATGTATAGTAACAAGTAGGGATGTAACGGTATTATACATTTGTGGTATTGCGGTATCAACTTTTCCCGGTACTGCCGTGGTCACATGATTCGGTAAAATGTTGGGTCTTTGGGCAACACGTGTAGTTTTTTTCCGGCCAAGTGGAGCGAGTGGAGGGACGCGGGAACTACAATTCCCATAATCCCATGCGTGCCACTCTGATGCCTCTCTACAAGAGAAGCGACAATTGGGGATATGGCTAGTGGCGAAGCAAAAGAAACACGTTCGCTGTGACAAGAAACGAGAAAGGACAAAATGTGATGGACATAAAAAAAACGAGTGTAAGTAAATCCGTGAATGAGGAGAGTGTGTATACCGTTTCTCAATTAGAAGGCTCCAGCCTCCTTAGGTCGCATATGCAGGCTGCATCCGGCATTACACGCCTGGTGTATTTAAGTTAACTGAGTATTACATTTGCAAGTCATAAGCGTGTTACAACAATATACGATTAAATAAGAATAATTGTCAACTTGAAAAATTTTAATATTCTGAAATAAGGCTTCATGACATATGCAGCCTACAAATGCAACCTATGGAGGCTGCAGACTTCCGTTTGGGAAACGCACCCCTGTATGGAGTGAGCTGACCTCAGCTCTATGTCCAGCTACAATAAGTAAGCTGCTATTTAAATTTTTACTGGGTTGTTTTTGTTTTCATGAATTGACACATCTTAAAACCCATCATCTTTTCTTGATTCTACAGTCACAACTAATGCTTTCATAGGAGTACCAAGCCTTAGCATTTATAAGAATAAAAAAACTAGGTCAATTGAAGTGATGTTGTGCTTTTCACAAAAATTAAGAAAATAAACATGATGCACGTTTTGTTCTCTCTCTTTCAGTGAAGTCCTTTCAAAAACGCTTTAGACAAATTTCCTGTAACTTAAATACTTGTCATAGAAACAAAAGATAAATGTCTACAGAATGCTTGGAATGTCTGCTTTTAAATTATTTAAGTGAAATCTAAAACAAATATTGTCATTCATTGTTAGCTGTATTAGAAGAGGGAGACGTACCGTCTTTCTCCTGTTACTGCATTATCTATAATGAGCCATGCCCTGCTCCATTGAAGAGAAGAGCAGAGATCATCCATATTCATTAGTCAGTGTAGACTCAGTCTCTGCAGCCATTCAGTGCTGTGTTGAGTTTTAATCGAAGTGCTGGAAACATGCAACTAAATTGTTTACTCGCACCTGTAACAAAAAGTTATCTCCAGACAGATGCAAGTGTATGTGCGCTTCGTCAGACCATGTAACGCGATCGACGTCCAGACTCACACACAAACACACGATGCCTCATTTTTGACGCGCTTTGTGGTATTCTTATAAAAGATGTGATTGCAAACATCACATCTACTTGTTTACTCGAGCCTGGCTAGGCTTTATCTAAAGTTATCTCCAGACACTAGTGTGTGTGCTTCGTCAGAAAGTGTGACGCGATCGACGGCCAAACACATACACAAATACACAATGCCTCATATTTGATGCGCTTTGTGGTATCATTATAAAAGATGCGATTGCAAACATCACATCTTCATATTTATTTACTCGCGCCTGTATATAAAGTTATCTCCAGACCCGAGTGTGTGTGTGCTTCATCACACAGTGTGACGCGATCAATGGCCAAACGCACACAAACACATGATGCCTCATATTTGACGCGCTTTGTGGTATTCTTATAAAAGATGCGATTGCAAAAATCTCATCTAAATATTTATTTACTCGCGCCTTTATATAAAAGTTATCTCCAGACGCTAATGTTTTCTTTGTGCTTCCATCGGACAGTGAGACGCGATCTACGGCCAAACGCACACACAAAGCCTCATATTTGACGCACTTTGTATTAAGACGCATCTAAAACCTTGTTTATTCACGTATATCTCTGCACAGTAAGTTTATTTAACGCAGGATCACGCATGGGAAGGCATTTCTTTTCTACGTAACAATAATGGCGCCGTCTCACATTCCTGCCTAAAGGCTCATTATGCAGCTCATTATTCAAGTCTTTTGTTTCCTAAGCTGTCAATCACAGATTATTCAAGAGCTTCCAGCCTCCTTGCATATAGCCTTCCTAACCAAAAAGTGACTTTGAAATTGTAAATCAATATATTGTTTTATGTGAATGAGTGAGCATAATGATTTTCACATAGTTTTAAAGAAAAACTCTAAACTACTAGATCCTGTTTTGAAAAGTCTTGGGAAAACATGTTAACTCTTTCCCCGCCAGCGTTTTTAAAAAAAGTTGCCAGCCAGCGCCATCCTGTCCATGTTTCATCCTACCTTCATTAGGTCTGTTGTAATCACCTCTCAAACATGGGTAGGTTTCTTCAAAAACACCCAATTTTGAGCAAAAAGCTGAGATAATTAAATTTTTGCGAAGGACTTTTGATAGAGATCAGATGCAGAGCGATCTTTAAAACATACACGGAGATCTTTCTCTTTCACTTGAGGCGCTACTTCAGGGTTGTATAAGTTGCAGAAGTGCGTCACCTGGTGGATAATAGCGATATTGCGGAAAGCTGGAAAATCTTGTCATTGGCGGGGAAGCGTTTTCTCTTAATTGACGAGATATCTCGTCAATGGCGGCAAAAAAGTTAAGAATGAGTTTTGTGGACTTAATATCAGTCACTTAAAGATTTGGAATTTTCAAAAACCATATAATATAATACAGTGGTTTTCAAACCCTGGGTCGCGACCCTCTGGTGGGTCGCGGAAATTAAAAACTGGGTCGCCACTTGGCAGAAAGATTTAAAAAAAATGTTTTTTTGAAAAAAAATTTTAAAATGTTATTATAAAAACTATAATAATTACAACACACTTGAATAAAAGCACAGTAAAATATCTTTTAAATACACTAAAATAAAAAAATACTCCACCACTGTGTCACATGACCCATGTGCGTGCGCAGCTTACTTTATTAAATTCATAGACAGCAGATTAAATTGCGCACGGGGTCACAGCCATTTTTTAAATGATGCAAGGGGAAATAAACACTCCTAAATAAAAATGTGTTTGGTCGGATTTAACAAAATATATATTTTTGATGTATTTGATTGGTTTGTCGAAAGTAAGCGCGGAAATGTTTAGTTGTTTGCTAAGCAAAGCGCCACCGTTACGACACGGTTGAGTTTTGCAGTAAGACTGACACGTTATGGTTCTGCTGTTATCTTTGAACTATTTTCGCTGCTGAAACCACAAAAACAGTCAACATTGCGTCTAAAATGTAAGTGGCTTAATATTAATTACTTGTTTAGTGAACTGTCATGAAATCTGTCAC